>NC_037680.1:116844487-117020014 GCF_003255815.1 Theropithecus gelada
GGAAGGAAGGAAGGAAGGAAGGAAGGAAGGAAGGAAGGAAGGAGAAAAGAAAAGAAAAGAAAGGAAAAGAAAAAGAAAGAAAAGAAAGAAAAAAGAGAGAAAGAAAGAAAGAGAGAGAAAGAAAGAAAGAAAGAAAGAAAGAAAGAAAGAAAGAAAGAAAGAAAGAGAAAGAAAGAAAGAAAGAAAGAAAGGAAGGAAGGAAGGAAGGAAGGAAGGAAGGAAGGAAGGAAGGAAGGAAGGAAGGAAGGAAGAGAGAGAGAGAGAAAGGAAGGAAGGAAGGAAGAAAGGAAAGGAAAGGGAAGGAAGGAAGGAGGGAAGGAAGGAAGGAGGGAAGGAAGGAAGGAAGGAAGGAAAGAAAAAGAAAGAAAGAAAGAAAAAGAAAGAAAGAAAGAAAGAAAGAAAGAAAGAAAAAGAAAGAAAGAAAGAAAGAAAGAAAGAAAGAAAGAAAGAAAGAAAGAAAGAAAGAAAGAAAGAAAGAAAGAAAGAGTGAGAAAGAGAGAAGAGGAATACCAGCTTAATAGCACAGGCTTCTTACCTGCTTTTCTACTTGAATCTCTTGTTGTTTGTGCTAAAAACCTCAGGTCCTGATCACTGAGCTGCTCGCTTGGGTTATCACTGCAACAGAAACAAACACATGCATGTGTGGCGGCTGAAACGAGGAACGTTACTCACAATCACCCCTCAGATTTCTAGGCTGCCCCGCTGCACTGGAAACAGACACACCACTTGAAATCTCAGATACACGTAATCATCATCTCAATACTTCAATCGGGATATTCACATTTCAGCCGTATCTGAAAACTGTGACTCGCGGAACCTCCACGTTCCCAACTCCCGCAGGGGGAGACCAGTGCATCACGGCTTCTGAAACAGCCAAGTCATGGACTCCCAAATGGCTCAGCGGTCAATCTGACAGTGCCTGAGTCATCTCCAGCTGCTGAGTCATGATGACCCCAATCCCAGAGTCCCAGAGTTGGAAGGGACCCAGGAAGTCCTCTCCCCGGGAGAAGGCTCGTCTGGAGAGCTTTGGCCCGCAGCGGCCCCATCCCGGCTGTGGAGTGGGGGCATGGTCTGGAGAGGGACTTCAGGTCATTCGGGCTCCTCTCCAGCCACTGGGACCCTAGGCACTGTGCCTGTTCTGAAAACACAAGAGGAGCCATTATCAGGCACAGGGAGAAGGCAATGCCAGGCCAGGGAGGCTGTGGAAGGGCGTGAGCCCTACAGGTCCCAGTGTCAGCCCACCCCGCATGTGGGACCTGCCTGCCTATGGGACCTCGGCCCATCCCAGCAGGGCTTCCTGGCCCACCCTGCCCTCCCTCCCCTTGAAGCCCTTCACCCAGCCCACAGGCAGGGCCCTCCTCTCGGGGAAAGCTGCGGGCAAGGGCGGCCAGACCTATACGCCCCTCCACAGCCAGACCCCAGCCAGGATCCCTGCAGGCTGGCCCTGAGCAAAACCACAGCCCCAGTCTCCTGCGTATACACAGGGAAACTGAGACTCACAGAAGAGACCAGCTCTCCAGACCACCCAGCAGAGACATGGGAACTGTGACGTGGAAGCAAGCGTACCCTCGGCCAGCCCAGCCCTAAGCAAGACGTCCCAGGGTGGCTCTGCCCGGAGCCTCGCAAGAGGGGCATGGGTGTCCACCAGGCCATGGGCAGCAGAAAGGGGGCAGGTGAAGGGAAGCACAGGGATCTCTGGGTGGTCCCCAAGCCCCAGGCTGGAGGGAGAAAGGACCGGGAGGTCAGGCTGGCGGAGACGGCGTTCTGTCCTGGGGTGACCTGATGCAGGACGCTCCGCACTGGCATTTGGGGAGGGCTGGGGGCAAAGGCCAGCCTGGAGGCTGAGTGGTGACCAGACTGAAACATGACAGGGGTTAAATCGGGCAGAGCTGGGGCTGGGCAGGAGGGAGGGGGACAGTGGCAAGAGGGAGGGGACCCTGCGCACCACCCAATTCCGGCTTGGGCAGCTGGTGGCATGGGACACTCAGAAAGACTCCTGGGGGCTCTGGGGGCTCTGGGGTCCTGAGAAGCATCCCGGGGAGATCCCGGGAGCCGCTGGTGGGTGGAGCTGGCAGGAGGGCAGATGTGGGGTCCCCAGCATCTGGCTGTCCCCAGGCAGGTGGAGGTGGCCCCACCAGGAAACAGCACCCGAAGGGCCAGGTGTCCCCGGGTGGGGTCAGGCTGCTTGTGGGCCATGGGCAGCTGCGCTGCAGAGGCCTCAGTGTGGCTGGACAGGCCACTCAGGAACAAGGGGTCCTTTGGTCCAGAGGCTCAGCGCCCCCACCTCCCTGGACCCCTGTCAGAGAGCCCAGGCCCTGTTGCTTCCATAGAAAGGGAGGGAGCTGGAAGATCAGGCCCCTGGTTGACAGACGGAAAGACAAGGCCCAGAGCTGGGGTGCCCCTGACCTGGAGCTGCCTAGTCCTGCAGGACCTGGTCGCCCCTGCACTCTCTTAGCCGTGCCTGACATGAGCAAGTGAGCAGCAGTGGGGCCTTGGGCTGGGGGCCTCCAGGCCCGCACTCTGTATCTGCCCCCTCTGGGGCCTAAGTCTCTGTTCTGGGGGTCTGTGACCTCAGGCTGGAAAAGGCGTTGTGTCCTGAGGTCCGGAGGGAGCTGAGGCGGAAGTGGTACTGAATCCCTCTCTCTGGGGAGGACCTGGTCCCGCAGAGGGCTGTGCGTGAGCTGCTGGCCCAGGGAAGCCCCAAACGCCCACCCTAGCTGGGCAGGCCTCCTGTGGCGGACAAGGGAGGAAAGCGCCCACGGGCTACAGAAACACCGACTGTGCGAAGGCTTCACTGGGAGGGTGAAATGAACCTCCCTCCACTGTCCAGGACAATCCTGAGCATCTGGGGGAACTTCTGGAAGTTTCCATCTGATGGCAGCCCTCCCAGGGAACGCCGAGGTGGCCTCCAGTTCTCTGTCTGTGACCCTCATCTGGTCAGAGGTCACATGGCCAGGTCGGTCACATGTGCAAACCCCCACAGCACCGTCTACAGGTTAGAAATTGCCACACAGAAAACCAAAGATGTCTAACATTTGGTCACACAGCTGTGCAGCCAAGTGTCAGAAGCAGATGTCCTGTAAACAGGACAGATTTTATCCTGATGTTCAGTGGTGGATGTTTTAACAGATCTGAACTGCAGTGCCTGGAACTCACCGAGGGCGGGATCCCAGTTCTCCTTGGCTGGGGAGTCCAGTCACTGAGGCCACTGGGCAGCCCTGGCCAAGGCAGCTGGGCCGGAGGGGGAACATCAGAGAGTCCCCCCCGCTCCAGTCTGCACCGGATGTGGGGACAGGCATTGAGACTTCCAGAGTTTCCAGTTCATTCTAGAATCCACACTGAACAACCACGCAGGGGGCTGCTGAGCCAGGGAGTCTCCCCTCTCCCCACAGACAGCTGAGGTCTGCGGCCTCGGGGACTGAGCGGAAGCTCCAGCTCAGGTCTCAGGGTCTTCTGACCCCAGCTCCACTTCCTCAGTACCGCTGTCCGGGAGTGGCCTGGACAGCTCATTCACGGGAGGGTGTCTTCCAGCCCCACAGGCCATCGCATGGGAGGGGAGCCTGTGAAACTCAGTGGTACAGGAACTAGGGGGCAGGCATAGGGAGACTGGCAGGGGACACTAGAGCCAGGCCCCAGGGACAAGGATGACCAGCCACATGGCAACCTGGACACAAAATCCCACAGGGAGCAGGAGCTGTGCACGGGCCGGGCTCAGGCACCAGTGGTGAGGGGCAGCACCAGCATCTGCCTCTCTCTTGCCAGGAACACGAGGGCTCCTCTGTGCCCTCCCTGCTGGGCCAGCCCCTCCTGTCTGCGGCCAAATGCTCCCGCCCAACTGCACAGCCATCCACGCCTGCGTCGCTGGACCCCGCGGCTCCCCAGCGGTCCCAACCTGGGCCAAGCCCCTTTCTGTGTCCCAGGGGCCCTGTGGCCGAGGAGGCCACCTCTTCCTTACGCAGGCGTCACACCTGCGCCTTCCTTACGCAGGCGTCCACACCAAGGTCCACACCATTGGACCTTGAGGTTCCAATGAAAGGCCCTGGGCCCGTCCACTCCCCCGGGGAGCCTGCATCCCCTCCAACTGGGATTCCAGCCTGGGGGTGGGGGGGTCACAGCTCACCAGCAGACGGTCCAGCACTGCAGGTAGCACAGCAGCTTTCGATACAACCGGCTCCTCTGGGTTTCCGTCAAGCCCCAGAGCCTTCGCCCCATGCACGGCAGAGACAAGGCCAGCGCAGACAGACGTGATAACACAGGGTTGTTCTAAACAGGGGCCTGGACATACTCTGCAAGCAGGGTCGGGCCACCTTAGCCGCCTGACAGGGGAGGAACCACCGCCAAGGCAGGTTTGGGGTCAGACTGGGGAGGAGTCTGGATTTCCTCCTGAAGCGACAGAGGCCATGGAAGTTTCCTGATGGAGTCTGAGACCAGAGAGGACGAAAGGATGGGGGTCAGAGATCTCACCGACATTCCCTGACACTGGACGCAGGACCCCCAAGGTGGCCAGCCCAGGGCCTGGGGCCTTGGATGTACCCCCTCTGCCCCCAGGACTGAGGACTCCTGTCCTCCACCCTGCCCCAGAGGAATGTGCTGGGGACCTCACTCTGCTGGTGGTGAAAGCCTCCTCCTGGGCCCGAGGCAGGTGCCTCCAACCGATACAAAGAAGGGTAGGGCCTGCCTCCAGGTGCTGGGATGTCACCTGCCCAGCCCTGTAGCCCAGAGCCTCACAAGCCCAGGGGAGACAAGGGTGTGTGAGTCGCAGCCCCAAAGCCTGGACCGTCCCAGGGCAGGCGGGACCTCTGAGTTCTGCGGCCCACCCTGGACTCTCCTGGGCGCCCCTCCTGGAGGCAGAGGCTGCACCAGGAATGAGCACCCCCGGGGTCCAGCACTAGGTGGGGGATGGGGGGCAAAGGTGCTCAGGCCGGGCCCCTCTCGGCTCCAGGCCGCCCCCGCAGCCACCCCCCGGCCTGAGGTGCCCTCTGAAGGAGAACTGAACTTCCGCAGTTCGCAGTTCGCCTAGAATTTACTGGGACCCAGCAACATGGAGCCATGAGCACACAGAGGTGGCCAGATTTCATTCAGAAGCCGGGTTTCCACCTCACCTGTTCTGTCTTCTCTACAGGTGTCTCCTACCAGGTGAGCAAGGAAGGGGAGGGGCTAAGATCGTCCACCCCTCCCCTCCCTCTCTCCCCACTGTCCACTGTCAGTGCCAGGACGAGGCCAGCGCAGTCTCCAGGCCCATCAGGGCACGCGCTGGTCATGACTGGTCCCAGCCCTGGCTGGGCTCCGCGCCTGCACCCTGCCGCCTGACCGCCATGTGGGCTCTGACCTCCTACAGCACCTCCTATCTGGGCAGGGGCCTAGGCTGCACCCGTCAGTGAGGGCAGCTGGGGTCCTGCCTGGGGTCATTGGCAGCAGCTGGCACGTGACCCTTGGCTGACCCAAGGCAGAGCGCGAGGACAGCTACGGGAAGGGCTTGATGGGGGTGTGGCCCCATCCTGCCTCCACGCTGGATAATGGCACCGCAGACCCCACGAAGTGCTCAGCCCTCCTTGCCCGGGTCAGGGTGGTGCAGGCAAGGGGCAGGCATGGTCTCGGACAGATCACAGACAGACCCAGACAGACGGGCAGCAAGGCCGAGGCAGCGGCAGGCCCAGGAAGTCATCCCCCGTGGAAAGTGGCCCACCCCTGCCACCGCAGCGATGACCCCAGCTGCCTCCATCCAAACTCAGGGTCCTCACCCCTCGCAGGTCCTCACCAGGCCCTGCCTCATCTGGAACGCAGGGGCCAGACAGGCCCAGATGCCCCTCCCACCCCAAAACACACTGCCTTTGTTTTCAGTTCTTCAAAGAGAGCACAGGAAATGCCCCAGGCGCTCCCCTCCCTGGCCGGCCCCTCACATCTTGAACCACTTGGAGGAGTCCAGCCCTCTTCATCCACAGTTCGCTCCCTGAAGCCCCGGCTCCAGCCAAGGCTTCCCAAGGAAGCCTCTAAAAACAGGACATGTCAGGTGGATACGGACCGGTCTTTGGCTCTGTCCCCAGAGCCACTTCGAAACGAGGCCTTGGAGCTGGGAGGGAGCAGCAACCCATGATGTCCTCCCCATGGGTTGCTGCCCTGAGTATGGGACCTGCCCAGGCCCTGGAGGCCATGAGGGAGCCCTTCCCTGTCACCTGGTCACTGGGGGCGAGTGTGTGGCTTGCGTGTGTGTGTGCATGCACAGGCCGGCACATACGGGCATGGGTTTATCCACATATACGTTCATGTGTACACACACACCTTGGCACATGCACACCTTGACACACGTACACACACAGATTCATGCACACACATAGACTTGTACACACACACAGACTCGTGCACACGCTGTCTCACAAGAAGGTGTCATGAATGCAGGGAAAGCCCCGGGTCATGCTGCAGTGACCCCGGCCAGTGGATGGCAGACGGGGCTGTGAAGTTGTGCTTGGCTGCTCAAAGGCCGCGGCCCAAGCTCCAGGCCTCCCACAGCCTGTAGAGGGGAGGACAGATGTCCACTGCTGCCCCGAAGATCCCTACTTCCCTCAGGCAGGACACCAAGCTCTGGGTCACCTCTGGGGCTTGGGGCTTGTCTTTCAACCCTGGCCTCACGTGGGTGGGCAGAGAAAGGTCCCACAGGAGCCCACTCCCCTCTCCCTGGCCGTCCCCCGCCACACCAGGCACAGAGGTTGTCTGCCTCCAGGAGGGCCTCCCCTGGGCCCACCCATCTCTCCCAAGCACGACTTCCACCATGCTTCTTCCCGCGTCACAGGTCCTCACGGGCCACAGGCTGGACACCCTCATCTTGGCATTCGGGACCCTCCCACTGTCCTGCAGAGACCCTGACTGGGAGGCCTCAATGTGGGACATGCTGGTATCCAGCACACGGGCTTCGACCCTCGGTGGCCAGCACCAGGCCCCGGCACCACACCTTGGCAGCCGCGTGACTGCTTGCGGGCAGCGTGTGGCATTCACTCCATGGTGCAATGCCCCCGGCACGCACAGGGCTCACGGGGAGTGGAATCAAGTGTGTGGTCAGTGGTGGTGCAAATGGATGGCTGTCAGGTTCGGCTGGCTCAGGGAGCAGTAGCTGCAGCCCTGTCACTGTGAGCCCAGGCAGCCGCCCCGGCCTCCCTTCACCCTGCCACTACCCTGCAATCCTGTGCGTCAGCACCCATGCTCACGAACACACCCACCCTGCAATCCTGTGCGTCAGCACCCATGCTCACGAACATGGAGAAGAACCCCCGGATGCTCACTCATGCTTCCCAGTGTGAACAGCTGACTCGGTCACGTCTGGGGCACGTCAGGACCGAAAGTCACACTCTGAACAGGAAGGAAGGCACATTCGCTCCCCAGGCTGCCAAGCACCACAGAGCGGGGAGGTGGGGATGGGCTTAAAACATGGGAATCCTCACAGTGGCGGAGGCCGCCTGTCTGAAACCCAGGTGTAGGCAGGGCTCCTCCCAAGGCTGCAGGGGAGGGTCCTTCCTGCCTCTTTCCTTCTGGTGGCGGCCAGGCACCCCTGACTTGTGTGCCTCCCTCCCATCTACCTTTGTCTTCACAGGGCCCTCTCCAGGGGCACTGGCCTGGTAACCCAGGGCAAGCTGATCCGGAAAGCCTTCAACTGATAGCTGCAGAGCCCTCTCCAATATGGCCCATTCACAGGTTCCAGGTGCAAAACCCTCTCCAATACAGCCCCATTCATAGGTTCCAGGTGCAGAGCCCTCTCCAATACGGCCCATTCACAGGTTCCAGGTGCAGAGCCCTCTCCAATACGGCCCATTCACAGGTTCCAGGTGCGAAACCCTCTCCAATACGGCCCCATTCACAGGTTGCAGCTGCAAAGCCCTTTCCAATACAGCCCCATTCACAGGGTCCAGGTGCAAAATCCTCTCTAATACAGCCCCATTCACAGGTTCCAGGTGCAGAGCCCTCGCCAATACAGCCTCATTCATAGGTTCCAGGTGCAGAGCCCTCTCCAATACGGCCCCATTCATAGGTTCCAAGTGCAGAGCCCTCTCCAATACGGCCCATTCACAGGTTCCAGGTGCGAAGCCCTCTCCAATACGGCCCCATTCATAGGTTCCAGGTGCAGAGCCCTCTCCAATACGGCCCATTCACAGGTTCCAGGCAGATGTGTCTTTTTAGCGTTGGGGAGGTGGCACGTTTCACCCAGTGCTGGTAGCTGGACATAGATAATGGGGGTGACGGCCTCTGTGAGCCATTACCAGCCCCACCTACTGCAGCCCTAGCCCCTGGAAAGGCCTGCCATGCTGGCAACTGAGTCACCCTTTCCCAATGGTTTTGTGCCACGGTGATGGCCAGCTCTCCTGCCAGCGGGCAAGGACGGTCCTCACTGGCCCCTGAGGAGCCCCGAGTACTGGGCAGGCTGCAGGAGGAGCCGGGCCAGTGCCGCCACTCTCAGATCTGGGTGCCAGGCTGCCCCACTGCCTCTGTTAGCGATGCCTGGTCGCTTTGCTAGGTAAAGATGTTATTAGTCCACTTGACAAGGAAGACCAGAACCCCGAGAGGTGAGGAGATTTGCCCAAGGTCACACAGCAGCAGTGCGGGAGTCAGACTTAAGCAGCTGCTCCCAAGTCCTGCTCTTGTAACCACTACCCTTGAAGGATCTGTTGTAAAGAAAATCCAAACTGGGTTTGTATGATCTGTGAAGCCACCACTGCCCACCCCCAGGACCCTCAGCTGCTGGGCTCACCGTACTTTCTGGGAACGTTCTCCACCTGCCTGAGGTCATGGACCTGCCAGGGGCAGCGGGCTTCAGTAGCCATCCATGGAGGTCTGGCCTAACCCTGCCATTCAGGACAACTCTGAGGGCCAGCCCAGCTGCAGCCCTCCCCACAGATGGGCAGGGCCACGGCTGGACAGGGGTCAGCTCAAGGCCTCCCCTCAGGGGCTGCTGCCAATAGCACCTCTGTGAACCTCAGCCCATCTCTTCCCCAGAGTCCGTTCCAAGAACCTCAGGCCCGGTCAAGCTCATCACGGCGTTATTTAAACTCGTAAAAGGAGAGGAACAAGTTAAAACTCATCTCTAGGAAAAGCTTAGTAAATGGTGGCGCATCCACCCAGGGGGGCCTCTGCAGGTCTGCACCTCTTCAGGTGTGTGCAGAGACTGTCAGGGTGTGCATGGAATCCAGTCAGGCGCATGTGAAGACTTTGGCTCTGCACAGAGTCTGCTCAGGTGTATCAGCCTATCCAGGTGTGCACGGAGCCTGCTCAGGTGTGTATCAGCCTATCCAGGTGTGCACGGAGCCTGCTCAGGTGTGTATCAGCCTATCCAGGTGTGCATGGAGCCTGCTTACATCAGTGCAGAGTCCTTCCAGATGTGTGTAAAGACTCTCCAGATGTGCATGGAGCCTGCTCAGGTGTGCATGGAGCCTACCCGCTCAGTCCAGAGTCCCTCCAGATGTGTGTAAAGACTTCAGGTGTGCATGGAGCCTGTCCAGGTGATCATGGAGCCTGTCTAGGTGAGCATAGAGCCTCTTCAAGTGTGCACAGCCTGTCTAGTCTGCGTGGAGGCTGGGGCTTGATGGAAGAGCAGGTTTCCCAACTCTACACACCAATTGCAGCTGAATAAAAGTGCTTCATCAGGGTAAGGGATAGCAGTAAATTCCCTGAAGATGCTACCCATGCTTGTGTTCAGCTAGTTTTCTCTTCTCTCTTTCCAGATGTTTTGTAACCAAATTTGCATTACTTTTAGAATAAACATAAGTATAGAAATACAAAGTGAAGACTGAAGGCCGGAAGGGCACCAGCAGGGGCCCCATGTATCTGCTAGGCCCTAAGGATGAGTCAGGCCCGGCACCACCTGGTGCCCAGCGGGAGCCCACACCCACCCTCCTAACCAGAGCAGGACCAGCTCTCCTGACATCACAATGCAGGGGCAAGACACCGGCTCCAGCAGGCAGGCCAAGGCCAGGGCACTGCCCACTCCGTCCCCCAGGTGGGCTCCCTGGGAGGCCCAAGGAGGCCTCAGGCAGGTAGGCCAGTTCAACATCGTCCAGACACCCTGCCTCATGGCGTGCTCCTGGCAGACCCTCTAGGCCAGACCACTCTTTTTTTTTTTTAACCAAACCCTAGGTGACTCGGGACTACCCCTCCAGGATCCCTGCACTGCCCAGGGGCCTGTGAGCTCTGGCACAGTCCAGGGGCTACGAGCTGGAACAGGGATGTTACAAACCACTTCCTACAGATGACAGCGAAGTTCAAAGAGGGTTGGCAACTTGACCAAGGACCACAGCCAGAAGGATGGGCCAGGATCTAGAATCTAGCCTAGGTCTGAGGGCTCCAGACCCCACCTTTGGCCTGCTGCCACCAGGTGTGTGGGACACAGCAGGAGTCAGGGTTCCAGCACCGTGGAGCCTGCCTGCCAGGGTGAGGCCCTGCCTTAGGCTTGCAGAAGCTGAATAGGATGTGGCAGAAATAAGTGCAGATAATCTTCAGGCCCAGAAAATACAGCAGGTAGGAGGGTCCTCCTGGCTGTGGTCCTTGGTCAAGTCACCAACCCTCTTTGAACTTCACTGTCCTGGGCCCGTAGTGTCCCCACCAGAGATACCCTAGCCCTGAACACAGGATGGTGACAAGCACCTAGTGACAGGTGCGGTGCCAGTGCCTTGGGAGGCGCTGCCGAAATGCTGTCTGACCCTCGTCATCATCCAAGGACTCATATCTAACTGCACCAGGGGGACAAGTGGTCATGCCTCACCACCAGCTCCTTCCCTTCTTCTGATTCTAAAGAAAATACAGGAAATTCAGAAATTACAGAAAAGCAAAAATTACAGAGAAAAATATTAAAAGCCTGCAGAAATCACTGCCAACAAAATTTGAAATATCTGTCATGTTTCTAACTCAAAACAAGGTTGGATGGTTTTTCCCACAGCTGGCCACCAGTGCGTCTTCCCTTACAGACCGCAGGACCTTGCTGACGCCAGTGGCCATCCCTCCTGCCGACCTCTGAGAGCCTGGAGAGCCGCGCCACTGGCCACCGTCTTTCCCACGGGCTGCGAGCGCTGCTCCCACGGGCAGGGCCTCTGCTTTCTGTTGATGGTGTTTTCTGAAATGCAGATGTTTGTAAATTTGCAGGCTTTTCAATGGAGCATCTTTGTCTCCTTGGCTTCTTCCTTCACTTGGTTACTTTTATGCGGCCCTTTAGAAGTTTTCCAGAAGTTTAAAATGCCGTATTTCACAAGTGACTGCTAAGACACATGTGAAAATGGTAAGACCCAAAGGCAGAAGGAGGCACAGACACAGGAAGCGTCCACTCCTCCCTCCCTGGGCTGCTGGGGCCAGGTGGCCGGAGCCCAGCGTGGCTGGCCCGACAGGCTGCGCTTGGCCTAAGCAGAAATGGAGCCCCTCTGGGACAGCACAGGAGACCCCTCATTTTCTCCCTCTGGGACAGCACAGGAGACCCCTCATTTTCTCCCTCTGGGACAGCACAGGAGACCCCTCATTTTCTCCCTCTGAGCAAGGTCGTCCACCAGGCCATGGGGTAGCCAGCGGGTGCCAAGGTGTGGGGTGCCCCACTTGGTCTTTTCAAATCCACTCAGAGTGCATACCCCCAAAACTCTGAGCGTGTGGGGCTGGTGGGGGCATTGAGGGTGTGCTGCCTTCCCAGGTCCCCCCAAAAGCAAATGCTGGGTTCCTCGGGAGCCACATGGCTTTATGAGACCCCTCCCCAGGAGGTGACCTCAGCCGGGGGAGCCAATGCCTGGGTGACGCCCTTGCTGGGCAGCCACACCAGTGACTGGTGGGTGTCAGGGTGTGAAGCCCCAGGCCCACCCGCGTCCAGGATGCAGACACCTGGGAAGGGAGTGGGCAGGGGATCCTGGGAAGCTTCCAGGCAACTGCTCCCAGCCCTGCCTCTCTCTGCCCACACTGCTGCCCTCACCCCAGGGTATGGACCCCGGCACGTCCCCAACAGGCCTCCACCCCAGAGGTGTTTCTAGACCCTGACCTAAGACATATGTGTTACCTTAGAATTGACCATAGTTTTATTTCTGCATTTAACTTTCTAATCCACTTGGGCTATTATCTGAAGCTGGAATTACGCCTCCCGTCCATTTGTCTGTGTTTCTGGAGCTAACAGTGGTTCCGGAAGTCACTTTCCCAGGCCCCTGGCCCTGAGGGGGCTGAGAAGGCTGTCCTCCCTGTCCCCTGCCCTGCACCCCGCTGGGCAGGGATCCTGTCTTCTTGACCTCTTGTCCATCTTTCCAGGCAGCCAGGCCCAGACTGGTCCTGCCCTGAGGGGAGGGCAGGGGATGGGAGCAGACAGCTTCCTCCAGTCCACCCTGCAGGCCAGCAGTGGGGGTGCCCTCCCAGATTCCCTAGCCTCTCAGGGGTGCGTCGTTTGTAACTGGGAGGGTCGATAAGGAGAAAAGATGGGCTGAGAACTCACCAAGTGCTGGCTCCATCCTGCCAAGGGCCCTGCCCAGCGCACACCAGGGACCCACCAGCCCACAGTGAGGGCCACCCTGCCGTGACCGCAGCACCCCGTCTTTTCATAGGAATGTATCTGGAGAACAGCCTCAGTCCCTAGAAGCCTATTCTGGAAGGTAAGGGGTAATCAGGGCAGACTGGACACAGGACTCGGATGCTTCACAGCCGCCTGTGGGAGGTGCAGGGCAGGCGCAGGACAGGGAAGGGCGGGGCTGGGCAGCCTCTCTTTTAGCACTGCCCAAATTTGGGAACCTTGACTAGACACCTACTCTGGTGACCTGCCCTCTCCAGAACTGCACCTGTCCGAGTTGAGCCCACAACTTTGAGGCGCAGCCTTCCCCTCTACAGACCAGCCCTGGGCAGTGCTGCCACCAGGACAGCAGGGCTTTCGGGGCTGGAGAGAGGAGGGAGCACAGGAAAGGGCCAGGGGTTCTGTCCCAGCCACAGGCCGGGCCGTCAGGGCTCCAGACCAGGAGTCGGAGATCCCTGCCTCAGGCCCCTGCCCATGATTTTTCATGTATGACTTGTTTTTTCAGCCTCACTTTTTCCATCAGAAGATTAGGGGCCAGGTGGGGAGGGTCCCAGAGATCGAAGGGGAGAAGGAACAGGGAGAGAAGGGGGCTGGGCTCTGGGATGGGCAAGTGCAGGGTCTCTGCAGCTGCTGCACCTGCCTCACTGCCCTCAGGGACCCACAGCCCAGGAGGTGGGGCGGTCGGTGCCTGCCCAGACAAGGCCTGTGCAGCCAGGGTGGAGGATGGTGCATCAAAGGGGACAGGCTGCAGCATGAGGCCGCTTCTCTGCAGCATGTGCCCTCTGGGAGGTATGGAGCCCAGCCCCAGAGTGGAGGGCGGTCCCTGGAGCTGGGAGCCACCCTCCACAAGTGCCACCACCACCACAACTCCCAAGGCCTGCATGAGCCCAGAGGAGGCACATAGACCGCTCGGGGCTCTGGGGAGGGCCCAGCAGGCTGTCTGCTGGGATGAGGAATGCAGCCTCGGGGCGTCTGGCTGGGTGTGTTTATGAACTGGCATCCAGGCGCACATCAGATGAGCATGCGGGTGTCTGCAGGGAGGCGCCGGGGAGGGACCATGAGTGCACGTTGTGTGTGGACGTGGGTCCTAGCCCTGACCGTGCATAGGCACGCACACAGTCACATGGACAGCCACAGGTCAGGCCATTTGCTGGGGAGAGGGAAGCTCCGAAGGGTTTCTGCGACCCCATGCATCGCCCCCCAGTCTGTAGATGAGGATGTGGGTCGGGGCTGGGGGTAGATGAGTCCCTTGGTGTTCATCCCACTGCCCAGAGCAGGGCCATCGCCTGGGAGTCAAGAAAAGACACCCTGACTCACCCCGGAAAGGTCAGGAAGCTGATTCTATCCCCTAGAGCCTCAGAGGAGCAGCCGTGGGACGCCTGCTCGGTGGGACTTCGGCCCCTCAAAGCTGCAAGGGAATCAACGTGTGCTGTTCTAAGCCACTGGTTTGGGGGTCACTTATTACAGCAGCCCTAGGAAACTTGAACAGTGGCCGACTACGAACCTCTGTGCCCACAGAGCAGTGGCCAGGAACGCCTGTGCCCATGGAGCGGAGGGTCTAAGAACCCCTGTGCCCACGGAGTGGGGGGCCGGGAACCCCTGTGCCTACAGAGTGGGGGGCTTGGAACCCTGTGCCCACAGAGCATAGGGGAATTGGAACCCTGGGCCACGGAGCGGGGGAGAATTGGAACCCTGTGCCCATGGAGCAGGAGGAGGCAGGGGGGTCATTTCTCAGAGGAAGGCAGCAGCAACCCTGCCACCAGCAGCCACAGCCCCCTGCATCTCACAGCCTCAGGGACAGCGAGGCACAGCCTGTAGCACAGAGACTGGAACCTCCGACTGATCCCAAAGATGCCCTCTGTGTCTGTCTGTCTGTGCCCATCTTCCTCCCAGAGGCAGTTCTGGGCCCAGGCATTTAATCAGAGCCCAGGACGGGGGTGAAAACTTCCCTCAGAGGAGCCCAACACCTGAGGTGGAGCCTCCAATCAGCAAAAAGCAGACGCCTCCCCACACTGGGGACCCCCACGAGAAGGGGAGGAAGCCCAGGGCCTGGGAGAAGAAGGAGCTCTTCAGAGACAAGGCCCTTCCTCTCCCAGCGCTCCTCACTCCAAGTCCAGGTGGGAGGCACGCCCTGCTCCCCAGACAGTGTCCACCCCGCCCAGCAGAGCCCTGACCTGGGCTCTCCAGGCCCCTGCCAGGAGGCTCACCCACCTTCAAGTCTAAGCCTTGTGTCCCCCTGAGTCCAGCCACCTGTCTGTCTCACAGTGCAGAGGACTCAGGAGAGAACTGCTGCTGGAGCTCCACCCTGAGGAGTGGTGCACAGCCCCTGCCTGTCCCTGCGCCCCAGGATTCCTGCATCCCACGCCCAGAACAGGGCACACCCCTCCCCACAGGCTGAGCTCCCCACTCTGGGTTCTGATTCCCAGCAGGAGACCCCTTTCCTCTGTTGCAGTTGCCTCTCTGCCCCTGCCTCCACCTGCCCCCGCCCCCAGCTCAGGGACCCTGCCCTGCACCAGCTGGGCCCTGGCAACTGGCCCCTCTGAGCCCCATCTGCCCTGGCCTTTGGTCCTTCCTGACTCATTCTCACTGTGTCTTTACTGGGCTGGGAAGGGATATAGACGGTGCCTGTCGCAGCAGAGGTCCTCACTCCTCCCCTGCCTCACCCCTTCCAAATTCCAGAGGACTCAGGGGAGCCCCTCCTCATAGCCAAGGCCCCTGGCTGGATCCAAGCTGCAGCCACACCCCCAACCCCAGACAGCCTCCCCAAGAACACGGACCCCAGACCCCTCAGACTCCGCATTCCCCACCAATGCCTGAGTCAGCAGAGGTCTGCCCTCAACCAAAGCCCCAGCAAATCCCCTCAGTGTGGCACCCAAAAGCCCACTCGAGCCCACCTTCACCACTCCTTCCCACCACCCATTGCTGTGGGGGCCCCACGGCCTTGCTGCCACCGGCTCCCTCTGCTCAGTCCATCCTCACCTGGTCCCCGGGGCCATCCATTGTCTGGAGGGCTCGAGATCCCAGCCCCCACCATCCCCTCCTGCCCTCGCTCCCAGGAAAGGCCCCCAGTGTCTGGTCCCTTTGGGAGGACGTGAGCCCTGTAAGTTTGCTCTTAGGATTGTGCCTGCTTCTTGGACTCAGGTGCACGGTGGCCATGGATGGGTGGGGTCTCGAGACCCCAGGCAGAGCTTGGTGAGAGCTGGGGGGATGTGGGGCTGTGGAATCGTGTGGACCACTGTGGACTTCAAAGCCCGGCCTGGCAGGAGGCCCCGCAGAGGGTGAGTGGGAACCAGACGCTCGGGCCGCTGGCTGGGAGGGGCCATGGTGGGTGCCTGAAATGAAACTGTGCAGGAAGATTCACCGTTTTGTCATTTCCTTTGCTTAGTTATAAAAGTCTTTCCAAAATGAGCAGCCTCAGAAGCATGACGCTTCCTGGGCATTTAGGAGCCTCGCGTTGAATGGAAGTGGTTTCATAGGGCCCCATTTTCAAAGAAGATTAAAATTAAAGTTTGAAAGCAATTTCCAAAACGCACAAAGTTAAAGAAACTCTGAGCAAGGTGTCGGAGATGTGGAAAATAATTCAACCCCATCAAAGGCTTTTAAAAAGTCGAGAAACGAGTCACAAACTGTTGTGTTAATCCCTGCTGCGATCTTTCCTACGAAACGGCTCTTTCCTATCAGATTGTCCGTTTTATTTCCTGAATAAGGAAACCAAAGTCAAAACTGGCTGCTCATCATTGCTCTGTTTGCTGTGCTGGCCTCACAATATCCTGTTGTCCTGAGCACTTCCGTGGACTTCTGGGAGGTACACGTCCTTTCTGTCAAAAGTGAAAATGTGCAGACATTTGACCCTGCAATTCTGAATCTCACTTCTGAAGACTGACTCTCAGGAAATCATTGTGCAAAAGCATACGTGCCAGGAACATCTGTTAAATAGCAAAAAGCTAACTAGAAGGCCCTCAGCACCCGGCTGGGTGGGTGAATAAATGGCCTGCTCTCATGGTGGATGACTTCACAGCATTGCAGAGAGCTGCCC
The DNA here is from genome assembly GCF_003255815.1 of Theropithecus gelada. Lineage (NCBI taxonomy): Eukaryota > Metazoa > Chordata > Mammalia > Primates > Cercopithecidae > Theropithecus > Theropithecus gelada. Next base: position 116,861,026 of record NC_037680.1, read on the forward strand.
ACGTAGTTTCAGAAGCCGCCCGCGACCTCAGGTGTGCTCCACGCAGCAGCAGTTTCCGGCCCTGGGTGAGGTCCCACCGGCACCACCATGGAACTTCTGGCAAAGTCTGGAGATGAGATGGTTCTGAGAGTCTCTACTGCAGGGGAAGCTACCAGTATCCGTGGGTGGAAGATGGGGTTGCCAAAGACCCTGCAATACACGGGACGCCCCCACAAGGAATCGCTCCAGTCAAAATGCTGACTGTGCCAAGATTCAGAAACCCTGAAACGTGCATATCAACATATCAGAATGTCACTCCCCACACTATTAACGAGTTGAAATCTAAAAGAATTACAATGAGACTCCCTTTCTCTATGTCATTTAATTTTCAATATTATTTGAAAAAGCAGACCAGGCGCAGTGGCCCACACCTATAATCCCAGCACCCTGGGAGACTGAAGCAGGAGGATCACTTGAGCCCGGAATTTGAGACCAGCCTGGACAACGTGGCAAAACACCATCTCTACAAAAAATACAAAAATTTGCCGGGTATGGTGGCCTGCAGCTGTGGTCGCAACTACCCAGGCTGAGGTGGAATCACCTGAGCCTGGGAGGTCAAGGCTGCAGTGAGCTGCCATCGTGCCGCTGTACTCCAGCCTGGGCAATGGAGTGAGACAGTCTCAGAGAGAGAGAGAGAGAGAGAGGGAGAGAAGGAAAAACAATACAAGATTTGTCTCAGAAAAAGTGGGCTGAGCCCATTTCTCCCAAAGCTCCTGGCTAGGCCCAGGCACATACTGTAAGTGACGACTTGCTCTTCCCCTGGTGGGTTCATGTCTTGCATGGTAAGATAAAACGTTGTGCTGGTGGCGCATGTTGACTCACACCTGTAATCCCAGGAGTCTGGGAGGCTGAAGGGGGAGGATCACTTGAGCCAAGGAGTTGGAGGTCACTCTGGGCAACACAGTGAAACCCCATCTCTATGAAAAAAGAAAAATTAGTTGGGCACGGTGGTACATGCCTGTAGTCCCAACTACTCAAAAAGCTGAGGCTGGAGGATGGCTTGAGCCCAGGAGTCTGAAGCTGCAGTGAGCTATGATCACACCACTGCACTCCAGCCTGGGCAAGAGAGTGGGACCTTGTCTCTAAAAATAAATAAATAAACAAAAATAACAAACATTTTTTAAGTTACGTGTGCTGAGGATGTGTTTACTTTTTTGCTCCATTTTTAATGGCCTCTCCCATTGAAAGTATACAATTCAACGATTTTTAACATATTTACAGAATTGCACAACCATCACCATAATCTGACTTGAGAACATTTTCATCATCCCCCAAAAGAAACCTTGTGCCCACTGGCGGCACCCCGTACCCCCGACCCCCAGCCCCAGGCAAGCGCAACGCTCCTGTCTGTCTCCTCAGGTTTGTCTTCTAGGGACAGTTCATAGAAACGGAGCCAGAGCATTCACGGGCTCTGTGACTGGGCGCCCTCACTTAGCGCCTCGTTCTCAAGGTCTGTCCACGTGGCGACGTCGGCACTTCACTCCTTTTTATTGCTGAGTCATATTCCAGTGTGTGGAGAGGCCACGTTGTACTTAATAATGTACCCATTTATGGACATTTGAGTTGTTTCCCTTTTTTGGCTTTTATAGATAATGCTGCCAAAGACATTTGTGGACATATGTTTTCATTTCTCTTGGGCCCGTACAAGTTGAGTGTCCCTTATCTGAGATACCTGAGACCAGAAGTGTTTGGGCTCTCACATGTTTGTAAGTTTTGGAGTCCTTGCACTATTCTGGTAGGTTGAGCATCCCACGTTTGAAAATCAGAAATTCTAATTGTTCCAATGAGCAGTTCCTTTAAGCCTTGTGTCACGTCAGCATGCAACAAGCTTTGAATTTTCAAGTTTGGGATTTGGGATGCTCAGCGTGCACCTCGGATGGAGTTGCTGGGTGGCGTGGGCACTTGGTTTAGGCTTTAGAGGAACCGCCAGACCGCTTTCCACCACCGCTGCACCACCCCAAATCCCCCAGCATGCATGAGGCTTCCTGTCCCTCCACGTCAGAGACAGGCCTGAGCCTTACAGGAGAGTAATGCTCCAGCCTTATAGGACAGCAACGCTCTTGGGATCAAGGGCTGTGGTGTTAGCTCAGTGGCCACAGCAGGCCAGGCCAGGAGAACATGCCCAACAAGCACGGGGGACAGTCACCAACAGCCACAGAAATTGGGGGACAGTCACCAACAGTCACAGAAATATCATCATCAGTAACAAGAGCAATAACTAGACGGCAGCACACACACAGTTAGTGCAGTACCCTGCATGAGCCAAGGCTGCAGACCCCCACAGCCTCTGCACAGCCCCCACCCCACACCAGGCAGGCAAGGGACTTGCTGGAGGCCACACCGCAAGACAGGCTGATCAGCCATCGGACTTTCGGGCCAAGGGGCTGGAGGGCACTGCTGGTCCCGGCTGGGCAGATGCTGTGCACAGGTCCCAGGAGGACAGTCGAGCAGAGACATGCCAACCTGGGGCTCTGGGACCACGGTGGCCCCAGGCCCAAGCACGGCAGGAGGAAGGAAACTTTACCAAAGTAAAAGGGGCCTTGAATGATTGAAACGGCACAGTGGGTCCCAGAGAACACAGTACAGTCAGCATCGACATGTATCCTCCAACATACTTACCGGACTTCTCAAATACAGACAGAATCCTAAAGAAAGCCAGCCTCTCTCCTTCCTCCTGCCTCCTCCAAAATCAAGTCACTAATGAAGGGAAAAGTCTGACCAGCCTCCGATGGCAACATGCTGTTAGAAGACAGTTGAAATTTAAGTATAAAGGTGAAAAAGACGTTTTAATCATTCAACAACTTAAGAAACACGGTTTCCATACATTCTTATTGAGAATTTACTATTGACAAGTACTACTATAAATTTCAGGCAAAGCCAGATGTAAGTAGAAAGACCATCGCAAAAAGAATGAAAATGAGCATCGAATCTACTTAATCACAGGAGTAAAATTAAAACAAACGTAGAGTTTATTACGGCAGATAAGGATATCAAACGTGAAATGTTCTCAGAATTTAGAAATGATGTTGGCTGGGCGAGGTGGCTCGAACCTGTAATCGCAGCACTTTGGGAGACCAAAGAGGGTGGATCATTTGGGCCCAGGAATTCGAAACCAGTCTGAGAAATATGGCAAAACCCTGCCTCTACAAAAAATACACAAAAAACCAGCTGAGCATGGTGGCATGCGCTTGTAGTTCCAGCTGCTGGAGGGACTGAGGCAGGAGGACTGCTTGAGCCTGGGAGGTAGAGGCTGCAGTGAGTAGTGATGGAAGGATAGGTAGGGACACTGATTTCCTCATCTTTAATAGCTGAGGATACTGTTTGATGTTTGTGATATGGTTTGGATTTCTGTCTCCGCCCCAATCTCGTCGAATTGTAATCCCCAGTATTGGAGGAGGGCCTGGTGGGAGATGGCTGGATCACAGGGCAGACTCCCTCTTGCCCTTCTCATGATAGTGATGAGTTCTCACGAAACCTGATTGTTTAAAAGTGTGTGGCACCTCCCGCTTCACTCTCCTGTTCCTGCTCTGGCTGTGTAAGATGGGCCTGCTTCCCCTTTGCCTTCCACATGATTTTAAGTTTCCTGGGGCCTCTCAGTCATGCTTCCTGTACAACCTGTGGAACTGTGAGCCAGTTAAACCTCTTTTCTTTATCAACTACCCAGTCTCAGGTAGTTCTTTATAGCAATGTGAGAACCGACTAATACAATTCCTAAATTAAGTAAAAAAGAATAGGAATATGCAATAGTACAAAAGTAAATATTAAGAATTGTAATATCAATTATGACTACATAGTAGAGAAAAAAGGGAAGAGGAAAAAAGTAAATATTCTAATTTCATTATTGCTACTAGTAATGAAGTAATAAACACTATTGGAAGAAATTAGGGGTTCAAATATTCTATAGAGTTGTTGATAATACTTGCACACACTGTACTCACACAAAGAAAACAAGCCACATAGTGAAAGGTTTTGGAAAGTCAAGAAACACGCATGACGGAAAACATCACGGCAAAACTAAGAGCAAATGTGTCATCATATCAACGTACAAAGATGAGCTAAACGTGTCTATTAGAAAAACGAGACTATAAGGATTAATCATAAAACAATACCTAACTGTCAGCTGAATATTCAGATTCAGGCAAGCTGAAAATAAAATAAATAAAAGGATTGACCATGTCAGCAAATCCAAACAGAAACAAAGCAAGCAGAGGTTACAGTCTTAATACCAGGAAAGGCTGAAGTCCAGCCAAATCTCTAAACAAGACAAAGAGAGGTGAAGAACAGTGAGGGGTACAGCTCGCAGTGAAGCTACGAGAGTTGGGAAGGTCTATGTCCCACGATGACACGGCGTCAGCGTTAATGAGGCAATGTCACCTGAGAGGAAAGGCAGCCCAGGGCCCGGGAGCCTTTTCTCACCTGTCTGGGCCAATCACAGATTGAATGGCCTAAAAATCAGCAAGACTATAAAAGACAGAAGTAAGATCATAAGAAAGGTCTGACTGATACCTCTTTGATGTTATGTTCTGAAAACTAAAACTTCACCTCTTTTAAAGTCCTTCTGGAACAGTCATAAAAATTAACAACAAGTTGCACCACTTAGGAAACAAATTCCGAAAATTCGAAATTATACAGTCAACTTTATGTACACAAGGTATAAAACTAGAATTTACTAATAAAATCAGAAAGCTAACAGTCCCTGCCTCTACCACCCGTAGGGAAAAAAAAAATGTACTTTTCATAAGTCCCTGAGAAAATGAAAAAACTCAAACTGAAATTTCAGAATATCTAGAAAACAGCAAAAAGAATAAAGTATACTATATATAGAATAATAAAAAATAATAGGATCACAAGTTATTCGCATCTATAGGATACATCTAAAACTGTTCTCACAAATAAATGTTAACATTAATTAGGAAGAATAAATGAAAATAAAAGCTATATGCATTCACCTCAATGTTTAAAAGAACAAAAAATACGCTACAGGATAAAAAAGGAAATAAAATTCTTAGCACCCTAAGTAGAATTAATGGGTTAAAGAATTGGTAAAATTAACAAGAAATCGTAAAATAGATAAAATGTTAGAAACTCAAAAGAAAGAAATATGGAAATAGACAAAAATAAGAAAAGATATGGTGAAAATAACAGAGTAACTTAAAAGAAACATAAATGAGCAACTATCTTGTTCAACTCTATGCAAATAAATGTAAAAAAGAGATAAAACAGATACTCTCCTAGGCAACATAGTTTACCAAAACTTTAGTAACTAAAGAGAGAGAGAAATCTGAATAGAACACTGTAAGAAAAAGAAAGAAGTTGTCAAGTAGCTAGTTTTTCAAAAGAACCAGGCCCAGGTAATATAACAAAGGAATTCTATTAAAGCCTCAAAGAACACGGCATTCTAATGCCACTCAACCATTCTAGAGCACAGATGAAGAGGAAAAGTTCCTGAATTCTTATACAAGTCAATCATGAGACGGATATGAAAACCTAACAAATATTATGCACAAAGATCAAGGTCTTCTATGAGTATCCATGCAAAAATCCTAAATAAAATACTGGCAGATGGAGCCCAGCACACATTTAGAATATCGACCTCCAAGAGAAGTGGGCTGATCTCAGGGGGACGTTGCTGGCATGGTTCGTCCATGTTGAAGAAGGCATTAGATTAAATTCAACATTCATTCTCACTTAAAGTTAAAAACGGCAATAAAATAGAAACAGATGGAAGCTTCCCGCATGAGATGGAGCGGCCAACGTTGCCCCAAACCACGTCTTGCTTAATGGGAAACCCATTCCCAAGTCACATTAAGACTGGAGTGAAATAAGAAGGCAGCCATCAGCACTATTATTCAGCCTTGCTACAGAGGTGCTGGCCAAGGCCATGAGAAAAAGAAAGAACTAGAGCTTTCAAAACTGCAAAGAAAGAGATAAAATTAGTCCTGTTTTCAGATTATATAATTGTGTACCTGGAAAAACCAACAAGAAAATCAACTAAACCTTGTTGTAAACCAGAGGAGAGTTTTGCCCGACAGCTGAGTACAAAATAAATACACCTAAGTAACAACAAATTCAGAAGATAAAATGGGAGAGAAGATCCCATTTAAAATTGCAATAAAATCAATAAAATCCCAAGAAATAAAATTTAAAAGAAATGTAAAAATTCTACATGAAGAAAAACTGTAAATGCTCTGTGAGACACAGATATATTTTAAACAAATGAAAGACCAGATTATGCCTGTGAGGAGACATATTTAACATCATGAGTATGGCAACCCTCCACAGCTTCATCGAAAACGCTGCGATTCCCATAAAACACCAACAAAACATTTAGGACAAAAAAGCAAAAGTTTACGTGAAAACATATGAAACAACATCACTATGATTAAACCCATGAGGTGGTGTCACATGTGTAAACAGATAAACGGCTCAACTCGGATGTCCAGATGTCAACACACACGCGTTTTCAACGTGTTTGAAAATATGACATTTTCATATTGTGAAGAAGGAAATGTCTCAAGTAGGTGCCGGGAAACCTGGGTCATTCAATGTAAGTGCTGTAGGGACAGCAAGAGCTATCTGAGGAAAAGGGTCAGACGCGTATCTCATGTTCAACACCAAAACATCAGAGTGATAAACAACGCAATCACGTGGGGATTCAGAGAAGCCACGGGGGGCTGCTGTGTGTCTCTATCTTACAAGGATACCTTTCTGCACAGGACAAAACCAATAAGTCATTACAAATGTTTTGCAAATTGACAGCTGATTGGGACTTTTGCTTCTGTGAGGATGGAAGAAGTCACAAGAGACCATCCCTCCTTCACTAACAAGAACAAGCCTTCAAAGTCCTATATTTTGGAGCCTACTGGGGAGCTGAGGAGGGCAAGACAGCCTGGTGAACTGAAGCCCAAAGACAACAGCCCCCAGGAAAGAGGAGACACTGTCCCCTTGGGCGAGCGGCAAAGCAGGTAAGTGGAAGACCGCAGGCAATCAAACATTCGTAAGGGCCAGTGTAGAAGGAAGAGCATGCAAGCGAGGGAGGCGGGCCCCCACCATCGCAGGCCCAAGGATGCCCCCACCTGGGGAGGACACGGAAAACGAGAGCAGCTGCTCCCCCGAGGGGGGTCTGGGGGCCAGAGAGCTGCAGGGCTGCGCGTTCTCGCCCACGGTCAGTTATGGGCCCTCGCTGCCTACCCTGGGCCTGCACTGTGGGAACCCCGCCCCAAGACGGCGCTGACCACCAACCAGAGAAGTTGGTGTGCAAACATCAGCATTCACTCTGCCACCCTGTGGCCCAAGAGGCCCTCGCCCCCCATGCTATCCACCCTTGTCATTGCCTTCCCCACTGCCAGGCTTGTAGCTGCATTTTGGGGCCCAGGGCCAGTCCCTGCTCCCTGATCTGTGCCTTTCTAGGGTCTATCCAGCAACCTCCATGACAGATCACTGGAGGCAGCTCTGCAAGGTATGGCGGGCCTGCCCCCAGCCCCCATCCAGCCCCATCTAGCCCTCACTGGCCCCTCATCCCTTCCAGGGCAAAGCGCCTGCCTTGGAGCAGCCTGATCCTGCCCAGGTCCCAGTTTGCCAGGAGGGAATAGGGGAGCTGGGGGCCGAGACATCTCCCAGAGCCACCAGGGACCTGGCACACCATGACATTCCAAAGCCCCTGTCCCTGCCCCATCCATCTGCACCCCAAGGACACACCCCTACCTCCCCCTCTTCTCCTCCTCCCCCACATAGGACACGGTTCCTTGATACGTCAAAGATCAGGAGCCAGGCACCTTCTCCCGGATCCTCCGGGGATGGCCCCAGAGACTTCCCTCACCAGCCCCACGGCTGCTCCTTCCCTCCGAGTCTCAGGCTGAGCCTGACGGTCAGATACTGGGGAGAAGGGGGCTGGACAAAGGGACAAGGCCAGGCCTTGGGACGAGGTAGGCATCTGTAAGAGTGGCTGTCACCCCTGGACAGAGCCGCCAGCTCTGACTGAGCTCAGGAATCCAGGCCCAGGGCAGCGGCTGGGAGGTTTTCCAAGCAGCTTCAGAGGAACTTGTCCCCAAGCCCTGGAGGCCCCAATGGGGGACTCTGGCTCCTCCTCCCCCAGGCTTTGGGTGTGATTGACAGGCATCAGGATAAGGCAGGGCCAAGACAGGCCCAGTTTTCCTCCCTCCGAAGGCTTCCTGCAGCTGCTGCCTGCGTGGAAAGGAAAGCCAGGCCAGACAGGCCCCACAGACCTCAAGCAGCTGGACCAGTGGCTGTCCACCCTGGTGGGCTGGGCACCTCGGCTGGCCAATGGAGCATCCCTGTGGGGCTGGCCCAGCTCTGGGCCATGGCACTCTAGGCCCTGTTGTCTGCTGTGGCCAGTCCAGGGCCCAGGGTTGGAGATTCAGGTCCCATTTCCGGGCTGTGTCCAGCTCAGACCATGCACCAGCCCAGTCCCTCTCCCGCGCCCTGCCTGCCCCTGGGTAGGGTCACCACTGCCCAAATCCGTCCCGGGATGGACGGTGTCTCTCCACGTCCCATCCTATCTCTTGAGCTCTCTGAAGATGGAGCCCACTGCCTCACATCTCTGCCACCCAGTTCCCAAGGGCCACCTGTCCAGAGTGTCACAGACATGCAGTCCACCTGGGGACAGGCACTGTCGTCCCTGCAGGCCCACCACACCGGCCAGAGAAGGGGTGAGGCCAAGCCTCACCTGGCTCGCGCTGAGGCTGGAGCATCCAGGGAGGATCCAGAGGCCAGGGGTCACCCTGAATGGACACCAGTGGGGATTGGGGGATGCCTAAGGCTGCCCGGTGGAAATGGGAGGGCCGAGAGGAGCCAGACCATCCTGGCAGGGGCCTGCAGTGCTCCCCAAGTCCGGAGGAGGCCGAGTTGGGGCGGGAGCCTGACACACTGCCCCGAAGTGGCACAGGGTAGTGGACGGATGCGCAGGGGCACCACGTGGAGCCAGATGGTCTGTGTTGCGTCGCACTCGGCTTCCTCACCCGGGGTGGGTGGAGCTGGAAGGACTTGGGTCTAGTCAGGACACCTGGCTCTGGCCTTGCCCTCCCTGACCAGCCGTGGGGTCCTCTGTGTCCTCACATGACAGCCGGCCCCACTCTGCTGTGATGTCTGCCAGGGGCTGTGGGATCCAGTGATGGTGAACCCCAGGGAGGGGTTCCCAGATGCATCCTGAGACAGCAGGCCTCGTGACTCCCCTGCCCTCCCTCTCTCTCTCATTCCGTGGCTGTATTGTCATGGGATGGCTGCATTCCCCACAATCCCATGTGAGATCTGAATTACTCTCCAGGGGGACAGGCAGGAGGGGTGCGAGGTGTCAGTGTTGGGGGGCCGCTCCTCTCCACCCCTAGATGAGACCACTTGGTGGGTGGGAGCTCAGGTCAGCCTCCACCAAGAGCAGGGTGGGACAAGAATTCCATCTCACTCTTAAGAAGAGTGCTCCACAGGGAGGGGCCAGCAGCTCCCAAGACCTCTGCCCATTCTTAGAGAAGCAGGTAACCAGACACCCTCAGGGTGCTGGGAGCAGAGGTCCCTGCAGATGGATGCTGGGTGCTCTGGAGCCTGGAGGTCCCTAGGAGGGGCCACCACAAGGGCAGTGGGACTCATAGGGTGGAATGTGGGGTCCCCTTCCATGCTGTAGCCCAAACAGCTTCAGCTTTGTCCACTGAATACACCATGGGTGACGGGTCTGTGTAAGCTGTTTGTTTAGCTAAGCACGTGCTACTAAAAATAAAGTGCACAAAGTACTCACAAGTCCAAACCTCATCAGTGTCCAAAAGGAGCTGAGCTGGCCAAGATCAAGGCTTAAGGAAGCCCAGGCTTACATATTTTTGGTTTCTTATTAAAGAGGAGTCAGAGATATTCGGGTCCGTGGATAAGCATGTCCTGTGCTATGAGGATGCATAGGCTATTTAAAAATTATGAAATCATGTACTTCCTAATTTTCACTAGATATGAAGGATACTGAGGATTAATAATTTTAAATAATATATGTAATTGAAACTACTAGAAATAATAGGGCCAAAAGAAAACTGTGTGTGAAAAATGTACAAAGAAAGTACAAGGTGGCTTCAGTAAGGAAAGGTATACAAGGTATGTGTTTTCGTTAAGGAAAAAAGAGTAATTTTGTCTTAAAGCAAGATAGATTGTTTCAGAATAAAAAAAGAAGAAAAAGAGTGAGCAAAAACTGAACTGATACAGAAAACGGTAGAAGGCCGGCGAAAGAGGAATGTTAGGTGTGGTCAAACTACTAATATTAGATTTTTTTTTTAATTTTCTTTTTTTATTATTATACTTTATGTTCTAGGAGACATGTTCACAACGGGCAGTTTTGTTACACATGTATGCCTGTGCCATGTTGGTGTGCTGCACCCATTAACTCATTATTCATAAGGTCTGTTTTTAAAAATAAGCTCAGTAATGTACAGTGCAAAGCAATAATTAGGTTTCCTCTCTGCTAAAAGGACAAAGCTTTCTTGGACTATTGGTCTGCTCTTGATTATGAAGATATTTTTTTCTTTACTTTTTTTTTTTTTTTTTTTGAGACGGAATCTCGCTCTGTTGCCCAGGCTGGAGTGCAGTGGCCGGATCTCAGGTCACTGCAAGCTCCGCCTCCCGGGTTTACGCCATTCTCCTGCCTCAGCCTCCCGAGTAGCTGGGACTACAGGTGCCCGCCACCTCGCCTGGCTAGTTTTTTTGTATTTTTAGTAGAGATGGGGTTTCACCATGTTAGCCAGGATGGTCTCGATCTCCTGACCTCATGATCCGCCCGTCTCGGCCTCCCAAAGTGCTGGGATTACAGGCTTGAGCCACCGCGCCCAGCAGTGACCTGTGATCTTATTTAATCAAGTGTTTTGACCCTGTGGACATTTTTGACAACTTCCCAAATTCAAATTCTAAATTAAATCTTTTTTACCTCAAATTAACTTTGAGAGTTTCTCTGGGCTTCTTCTTTGTAAAGGATGTCTGGACTATGTCAAAAGCATTTATTTTCTCTCTTAATAAAAAGAGAGATGTTAAACTAACTAGGCTTATCTAATACATTAAATTTCATGGGAGGCATTGCCAAAGGATGTGTGATAGCTACTACACCTTTTTAAAGTTATATTTATTATTGATCTGAGTATTCCAGAAATTATTTGAAATTCCTAGAAATATGATATATCCTAATATGTTATCATTCATAACTCTAATTATGTTAAAATGTTATATATCACCAAACCAACCAAATTTCTTGTCAGTTGCATGATACAAAATTGCAAGAGTTTCATGAGAAAGACTGACAAGTACAGGTTTCTGATAACCTTAAGATCACACTCTCATAGCGGGATAAGATTTTCCAGAACAGTCATGAAAAATTGATAGATTCACAAGAGGACTAACCCAATATCCAACAAAACAAATTAATTACATGGAACTAAATTAATTGATGAAAATAATTATAATTTGTATCACCTTTTGTTAGAAATGTTGTTGGTTCTCTAATGTCTTACTTTTCAGATTTGAGGAATCCTTTTTCTCTCAAGCCAGGTATAACTTGTAGAAATTTAATAAAGTATACTTTGTAAACAAAAAAATGGAACATTTATGTTTTTCTCCCTATCTGATCACTCCAGAATTTGGGAACTCTTATTAAATATTCTTATTTTCATAGCAATACGAGTATTTGCATAAGTTCAATAGGAATCTGTTCTCCTTGTAACAGGACACAACTGGACAAGTCCTTGGCTTGGTTTCTTAGCCTAGAGAGGCTTTTAAAGGTCTAATCTAAGATTTCTCGTCACTAAATAATTCTTTAAAATGAAGGTTGAGTGATACAAAATCAGTAAAACCCCTTAGATATTACCAAAGCTCTGACTAAAATATCAAATTTTTGAATATACATAGAATTACTATTCTTGTTGTACTTATATAAACAGTCAAGTCAAGCTTAATGAAATGACTTATTTTTAAAAATTGGCCAGCCTTGGTGCCTCATGCCTGTAATCCCAGCACTTTGGGAAGCCAAGGTGGGAGGATTGCTTTCTTGAGTCCAGGAGTTTGAAACAGCCTAGGCAGGCCCCATCTCAACAGGAAATTAAAAAATTAGCTGGACGTGGTGGTATGCACCTGTGGTCCCAGCTACTTGGGAAGCTGAGGCAGGAGGACTGCTTGAGCTGAAGTGTTGGAGGCTGCAGTGAACTATGTTTGCTCCACTGCACTATAGCCTGGGTGACACAGAAAGACCCTGTGTTTTAAAATATATATATTATTTTTGGTAAAAATGGGAATGACTATAAAAGATTGTATTTCAATAGAAAACTGTAGTGCACCCATTATCAAATTCTAGTCCTGTTTATTTTCGTTGAGATTTTGTTATCCATCTATAAACTGGATTGAATCCTGAATTATTCTACTTACACAAGAAAATAGAACTTCCCTTTTCCCATGCCCCGAAGGCTGAAACTGGATGACTTCAAACTTCAGAAAAATCACTACAAGAGACCACGTATGGATGACCTTTAGGCCTGCTGCTCCACAGGTCACTTAGAGAGTTCATCCAAATACCCCATGGCATCGTCAGAGACAGTCACACCGCAAACCAGGAAAATCCATCAGGACTGCAACTACCGTCCTTCATTCCACCATCTAGACATGTTTTCAGCTGTAGAAACATAGAAATCTTCTCAACTAGCTGTCCTCTGCACTCAAAAACTGCAATCACATTTCACTTCAAATATTAACCATTGATTTTCTTTTGTTTTCATAGGACAGCTAAATGAACAATTAAGCCTCAATCATACCACAAAATAAAAGTTATTGATACCTTAACAGCTGAACAAGAATGAGCTTGTGCTCTTATAGATTTAAAAAATGTTTCTTCTACCTTAATAAATTAGAAATTGTTGCCAAAAATTAAAGACTTTTGAGAGACAAATACTAGTCTCACCAGACGGGTGCTGCCTCCTCCAGTGATTGATTTCATTGGTTAAATCTGGCTCCTGGGGATCTCTGCCCCAGGAAAATGTTCATTCCTGGCTGTGGCTCTCCTTACAGTCATTGTATTCATCTCCCGAGTGCGTGGTATCCTCTCAAGTGTTTTAAATGCTTTCCAGCAGCCACTCATGCATGGAAAGACTGCCATCAGAATTAGACAACTCAAGAGAGTTCAACAACTCAACCACTCAAAGCCACAATGACTGTGTAATTTTGTATAGCAATGACTGTAAGACCTTATATCTCAATGCAAGTATTGAGATGATACAGGGACTACACCCATAGTGGTAACCTAGAGCAATGCCATGCTGTTTGGTCCCAGTCTCAGCTTGCTGACAGGGCACCCAAAAGGCGGGCGGGAATTGTTGAAGTAACTGTTACAGGGGCTAGGCCTGAAGAGCGCCTGAGTGGACAAAGCCAGTGAGGCCTCCTAAGTGCAAACCACTTCATTTGCAAACATACATGAAACTTACTGTGAACTATTTCTTGTAAATACCTATATTAGAGAAAAACAAAACTTAAGCTCAGCCAATCAGAAGTCGTCAGCAAACTTATAATTCTGTAACTAGGGACTTTCCAACAGGATGGACCCAACAAGGCAACTGCACAACTGTGACCAATCAGATATTTTGTTTGCATTACCTCTGTATTCGTTCTATAAAAGCCTTCCTCTTGTTTTCTCTTGATGGAGCTCCTAAATCATTTCTGGTTTTAAGCTGCCTGAGTCATGAGTTATTTCCTCAAATAAACTTTTAAAAATTGTATGTTTCCTCAGTTTACCTTTTGATGGCTCTATACCATCTCCCTCAAGCTGGGACCCCACTGACATCCCTAGCCATCCATCTAGCACCCTCAGGTGGAGGGTTGGCTGGTGCCCCTACAGGATGTAAGGGATGCTGCCTGCCTCCTAGGTGACATGGCACTGGGCCCTCCATGGCCAGCCCTGGAAGGAAGGCCAACCCCATGCCTCCCATTCATGCAGTTTCCCTGCTCCATCCTCCATGGAATCCAGTGGAGGTGAAGCTTCAGAAAAAGCTTGGAATGACAACTGGGAGATAAACGCCGGGTGGAGTGCAAAACCATGCTGTCTGGGGGCCGCAGGAAAAACACGCTCATCTCCAACAGGGTTCTCTGCCCCTGCGCACCCCTAGAGCATACCTGTGCATGAAAGAATTTAACTCTGTCCAGAAATCAGTGCGGCATTGGCCCCTGATTCCTAGGAGGTGACTCTCACCCTGGAATGTTGTGCCTGATAGGACTGTCTTTGTTGACCTGGGGACCTGAGGCCATCCCACATGGTAGCAATGTGTTTTGCATGGGGTGGGAGGGTAGTCTCTGGGTCAGGTGGTACCGGTTGGCCTTGGGAGGGGACAGAGACTGAGATAACCACACAGGCAATCAATCAGTGGTGCCTGTGAATTGGAGCCCCAATAAAAACTCTGACCACAGAGGCTCAGGCGAGCATCCCAGTTGGCAACATTCCAGGGGTGCTGCCCCATCGAGATGCTGGGAGAGTGACATTGTCCTGATGCCACAGGGAGAGGACACAGAAGTCTTGAGTTTGGTGCATCCCCAGATCCCACCTCTGCGGTTCTTCCTTTGGTTGACTTCATCCCTGATCCTTTCCCTGTGAAAAACCATAGCCTTGTGTAAAACAGCTTCTGTGAGTCCTGTGGGTTTTCTGGCAAGCTGCTGAGCCTTGAAAGTGGGGTCTTGAGGTCCCTGAACATGCCACTGCAGTCAGAAGCAAGGGCAGTCTGGTGTGGACTGCACCTTCCCACTTGTGCTCAGAAAACTCTAGGCAAGCCTGGCCCTGACCCCCACATTCCAGAGCACCTGAGCCCCACAAGGAGGCTGGTCCTCCTGGCGCTCAGGGAACTGCAGGCACTGGGGCAGCTGGAGACCCACCCCCCTCCTTTCCACACCCACGAGTGCACTCCCAGGTGGGGAGTGGGGTCTGCACACGTCTAAGTGAGCCTCAGCCATCGGCCCTCAGGACCCAGGAAGCTGGGTCCTGCCTGGCTTACCTCCTAGGGCCACACTGTGGTCACACTGGGGGGCCCAGCCCAAGCACCCCAAAGCCAGTGGCCAAGCTTGTCTTCAGGGCCGTCTGTACAGACCTCAAATTTCAAGCAGAATCAAAGCCTTTTCAGAGTTTAGGCAAAAATCTTGTGATTTATTTTTTTTTTTCAAATAGTTTGGGCTTGGCAGGTCCCATGTTGCACTTTGCCAAGCTCTCCTCCCTCCTATAATTTAAAAAAGAAAAAAGCACAAATTCAAAACCGCTGTGCATTCCGGGGGAGACGTGGTCTGCAGGCTGCTGACTCTGCCACACGCATCAGAACGTCTGCACCGTGTCCACACAGCCTCACCCAGCCTCCTCCTGAGTTCTGCAAATTTTCATTTTACATTTTATTTCATTGTACAATCTGACAATGAGGCAGCACCTCTGCAGGGAGTTAGAGCCAGCCCGGCCCAGGCCACAGATGGCCAAGTGAGGCCTGTGGAGACCCCCAACTCCCAGGCCATTAAGGCCAGTATCTGGGAGCCATAGCCAGGCCAAGCCCCAGTTGTTGGCAGAGGGGCCGGGCAGCCTGCAAGGGGCTCCTGGTCCCAAGGAAGCTTGATGGGAGGGGCCATGGACTGAACCTTGCCCCCACCCCACCAGTCCATTTCAGAGATTGCAGGCTGCTCAGGCACCCAGAAGACCCTTTCCTGAGTCCCTCAGTGAGCCAGGGGCAGACACAGGCAAGCAGACACCACCCACAGCGCCCAAAGGCTCAGCACCCTTGGCACAGAGTGGGGGGCTGGGGACATGGAGAAGACCTTGAAAGGCACAGCTGATACTTTAGCCTGAGGCTTGCCTTATGGGAGTATCCGGGAGAATGGGAGGGCTGAGGGATGAAGAATGGAAGGACGGACTCCTGGGCAGGCAGATGACCCCAAAACCAGAGTTGTGGGCAAGTCCTGGGCTGTGGGACTCCGGAGGGACCAAGACCCTGGTCTGGGCCCTCAGGATAGGCAGGCAGCGTCCTGGGGCTGCTGCCCACTATCCAATCCCCTCAGCACAAATGGCCTGGGTCGTCCGGTTCCTCCGGTGTGTGTGCCCCAGCATTAGGGGCTTCCTCGGCCCACAGGGAAGGACAGTCAGGTCCTCACAGTGTCCTACGCCCTCTGCAGATGGGCACCACCCCCACAGTAGCCACTCAGCCTCATGCTCATGTGGAATGACAAGGCCGTCAATCCTGTTCCCCAGGCAGGGCTGGAAGCCACGTGTTGACAATTTTGAGCAGCGGGTTTAGATCGGTTTCGGAAAGGATGAGAAAATTAGAGGATGGATGTCTTTGCTTCCAAGAGTGTCCCATTCTGCGGATCTGCCCAGGAGCACAGCAGTGGTGTCAGAGGCCTGCCAGGCACATCAGACCCATGAAAGGCCCAAACTAGCATCCAGACCGCATGTGAGGTGGCAGCCTCTGCCCCCAAACCCCCAGCCCTCAGGCAGCCCTCACTTGTGAGCTCAATTTCCAGCTCAATCTTCCAAATTACCAACTTTAAAGAGATACTGCAGGAGGAACACCCAGTCCCCTGGAAGGCAGCTGCTGGGCCTGGATGCAGAGAATGGTGACTCCTCCCAACTGGGAAGCACAAGACCAGGATGCCCCAGGGTCAGGGAGGAAGCCAGATTCATAAGTATGCTTTTCTTGACACGACTCACAGGTGTGGGCACCTTCTCCCCAAGCAGATGGAGGGTGTGGAACCCCATCAGAAGCACCCCTGTCCATTTCCAGGACCCCCTGGACAGGCGTGGCCAGCAGGCAGGAAGGCACTGTCAGCAAGCACAGGCAACACTGATACGGAGACACTGAGTAGGCTACAAGGATCCCAGAGGGGGATGGAGCAGGCCCTGGCTCCCCAGGGCCCATGCCAGGTTGTAGGACATGCAGCCCCAGGAGAATCTGGCCAGGGCAACCCAGGCCTGACAAGTGTCCTCATGCCATACAGGCTAGGAAAGCCACTGCTCATGTCTCATCAGAACAGCAGCCAATGCAAGGCAGGGACAGCATCACCTGTGCTCTGGCCCTGCTGCCACTGGAATGCTCTGAGCCCAAGGAGACCACCACAGCAGGAGAGGCCTGCAAGACCATGGAAACAGACAGGGCTTAGGAGCCAGCCTTAACAAATCGCATCCAGGATGGCATTGAAAATGCTTCCATTGCAAGTAGGGTTTAATCCTGGAATGCAAGGATGGGTTAATAGCAGTAACTCTAGACGCATAACTCAATATGCCAAGAACTGAGTTGAGGAAAACGATACGATCAAGGAAACAGATGTTGAAAAAATACCATATCCTTCCCTATTAGGACTTTAAAAAGAAACCTTGTAGCAAGGAAAGAGTAGGAAAAAACTTCCCCAACTTGATAAAAGTTTGTTCTAGAAGCCTTTAGTCAACATTGTAATTAATGATAAAACTAAAAGCATTAGTCTTAGTCTTAAGGTCAGGAGAAAACGTGAGTGTTTTCAACATTACCAATTTTGTCTTTACTATTATACTAGAGATCCTAATGAGGATAATAATGCATTTATTAAAAAAAGAAATGAAAAGCATAAATATTTGGAAATAAAAAGATTAAGTCATCACTAATTGCAGATGCTATGATCGTCTGCCTAGAAATCAGAAGGCGGCCAATTGAAAATCTGTTAGAAGTAAGGAGACAATTTAGCAAAGCTGTGACTTGAAAAACCAATGGAGCCAATGACTTCCCTAAACACAGCAATTATCAATGAAAATTTATGGCCAAAAATACTGCTCACAATAGCCAAAACCTTAAAACATCTAAGAATAAACCCCAAAATATTAAAAAGGCTAGATGATGAAAAATGTGAAACTTTACTGAAAGCAATTTTTTAAATTGAGTAAAGGGAGAATTTGAAATACATAGAATTTCTGGATGTCTGAAAAAATATCAATTCTCCCAGAACTAATCTATGAGCTCCATACAATTCTCATCCATTATTTATGGGACTTGATGGATGAATCCAATGTTCACCTGGGGGAGACACAGGAAAGAATAGCAAGAAATTTTGAATAAAAAGAAATGTATAGCTTACAAAACTATGTTATTCAAAACAGTGTGGCTCTACCCCAGCAATATGCAAAAAAGATCCAGGGTGAGTCTAGAAACAGGCCAGTGTGTGCTGGAATGAGTATTTACTGGAATTTCACATAAATGAACAGAGGAAGGAGGAAATATTTGCAACATAGATTCCAGACAAAGAGCATAATCTTTAATCCATAAAGAGCGCCTCAAAAATCAATACCAAAAATAAAAACCAAAGAAGGTGAAAAATGGCAATGGACTTGAATAGACAGGCCATAAGAAAATCTGACAGTGACTGGTAAATGCATGAAAAGATGTTCAGTTTCCCAGGGAGCAGGGAATACAAACGGAAACATTCCCGGATCTCACCCCTTGCGCCTCTGGTTGGCAACATTGAGAGGTGTGATGGCCTCTGCTTTGACAAGGGTATGAGTCACCAGGAACTGTGCCTGACTTTGTCTTTTTGAAGGACAGTTGGGCCAAAGCTCTTTAAAATATTGAAATGTGCACCCTGTAACTCAGCAGATGTGTTTCTCATCATCTGTTCTATAGAAGCCACCAGTGCCATTTTAATGTCACTTTGTTTGAACTAAAAACACTGTTGAGCCGAGGCATAGTAAAATAGAGGCTGCAGCCCTTTTCTGGAATATTGACAATGGGTTGGAACAGAGGTGTGGGCGGAGCTTTAGGCCCTGATGTGGAGAGGCCACCAAGGCTCACTCAGGGTTCAGTTAGAAAAACAATGCTGCACACCAATGGGCATCAGATGCTTGAACAGGGCCATTTAGGAACCGGAGAAAGTTCTAGAAAGATGCAACCACAGTGACTCACCCTGGTCACTCTAGGTGAGGGTATGATTTGGGGGTGTGAACTAGAACCCTCTTTTTTCTTTTTCATATATTTCAGAACGTGGTGTGTTCTATTTTAATCACTACTAGAGTTTTTTCAAGCTTTCCAAAAGCTTCCAATTCTGGTTGTTGGTCCCACAAACTGGATCCTGCGGGACAACACGGTCTTCAGCCGACCTAGCCCTGTCCCCGACCAGCGACAGTTCCTGGCACCTGCATCTCTGCCACTAACCCTCCTGATGCCGCTAACCCTCCTGAGTGCGCCAGGCATACTCTGACCAGCGACAGTCCCTGGTGCCGGCATCTCTGCCGCTAACCCTCCTGATGGGTGCACCAGGCGTACGGCCCTCGGGCCTCTCACATTCAGCCCAAGTTCGTTGAATGGAAATACCCGGGTTACCAACCCTCCCGCTACCCTGTACCTAACGCCACTCCAGGTGCCACGCTCCAGAGTCGATTTCCACCCAATGCCGAGACTGTGTGTGGCTCTGGCATTTCCAACCACTAGGAGGGCGGCAGGGCTGGCCAGCAGGTGAGGTCTCTGTGTGTGATTTTGAAATGCCTTTTCCCACAATGGCAATTAAAGTGCAATGCCTAATTCTGGACAGCTTCCAAATTAGATTTAGAAATGGTCACGTAGCAAGAAAAGCTCCTTCCAGAAAACCTGCAGGCATGGAGGGAGACTGAGGCTATGAGGAGGCGGGGCTGGGGCTGGGGGTTGGGTCTTCCTGACACCCTGCGGGGGCAGAAAGCAGAAGACTGGCTGGTGACAGACGCTGTAGAGGAAGACGGAAAGTTTGCACTTTCTCCACGATTGTGTTGTGCAACATTCTAAACACAGTCCTGAGGCTCTCAGTGAATACAGAAGTCTTCATGTTGGGGACAAAATCTTGGAGGGCAGGCCTGTTGGTCCGGACCAGGGGCACGGGGGAAATGTCCAGGCCCTTGGGTCCACACAGGTGCAGTGCCCGGCTCCGCCAGGTTCACACTTTTCCAAACGCCCCTGCTCCTTCTTAGCGTGAGGGTTAATGGCGATGCCACCTCACCTGGTCATTCATCCATTCAACAAGCACTGCTCATTCCTACAACGACCACTCACCACCCAGCCGTGAAGACCCGAGTCTCGGCTGGCACTGCCCCACCAGGCACATTCTGGTGCTTCAGAGACAGCAGAACCGACGGCCACCCTCGCCCTGGTGGTGCAGTTACCTCCCAGGGAGAGGAAGCCAGCTCATCCCGGAAGAGATGATCTCTCAGGGCAGCTGGCACTGCTGAGGACACGAGGCGGGAAGCCCAGCCGGCAGTCACTCGGTGACATGGCTTGGCGGACTCTGCCTAGCCTGGTGCCCAGCACCCCTGACCCCGCAAAAGCACGCACCCATGTGCCCCTGGTGGCAGAGACAAGCACAGCTACAGCAGCACTCTTGAAAACACACGATTCTCCACCCATGGTGGCCTGGGCATGGAGACCACAAGCACTCACAACGGAGGGCCACCTGAGAACTAGGAGTGGGCAGCAGTGCAGGCGGTGCTCAGTGCCGAGAGACCAAGGTCAGCGCTGGGGAGAGTACCAGGCCCCACAGCCCGGTCGGTGGGTCGGGGTCGAAGGCAGGGCAGCTGTCCTGTGGCAGGGGAGCTTCAGGCAGGGGGATTTCAGGGTGCAGGACAATGTGGAGAGGACGTGAGGAGTCCCTGGGGCAGGGCAGGCTCTGTTTCTCAATCTGGGTGCAGTTTATGAGATGCAAATTCATCAAGCCCTACCCTCAGGCTTGCATGCTGATCTGCGGTATACCACACTGCCTGGTGGCTCACGCCTGTGATCCTAGCACTTTGAGAGGCCAAGGCAGGAAGATTACTGGAGGCCAGGAGTTCAAGACCAGCCTGGGCAAATAGTGAGACCTTGTCTCTACAAAAAAATAAAATAAAAATTAGCCAGATGTGGTGGTGTGCACCTGTAATTCCAGCTATTCTGCAGGCTGAGGCAGGAGGATTGCTTGAGCACTGGAGTTCAAGGATGCAGTGAGCTATGATCATGCCACTGCACTCCAGCCTGGGCAACAGAGCAAGACCTTGTCTCTAAAAAAAAAGAAAATAGTTGAAATATCATGGGCAACATCTTGGAAACCAATTCATGCACCAGGATTGAAGATGCCTCCAGTTCACTCAGACCTCTGCAAACTGTAGCAGTTCCATCTATCCAGAGTCAGCCCAGTGTTCCTGCTGGGTGGAAGGGAGCCACGGCTTGCCTGCTGGAGACCTGGAGCCTCCCCTTCCAGGTAAGGGCTTTGTCTTCAGGGTTCGCCCACCTTTCCCAAGGCATGAGATGATGGGAGGGGAGGATGTCACTGGAGAACATAGTGATAAACAGGGAGGTGGCAGGGCAAGGACGATCACAGCTGTTGTGAACTTGTGTGAATTATTAATACTTAACCTCCTGAGCCAGATGCTTTTCTATAAGCTGGATGCAAACAGACCCGCCTCTCAGGGAGACTGTGCACATCTGAGACAGTCTTCATCTGTGTTCCCCCAAGAAGCAGATGCTGAGACAAGGTTCATTTACTGGATGGTCCCAGGAAACAGCAGCAGGGGCGTGAGGAAGAGATGAGGAGGGAAGTAGCAGGATGGGTGACGGGTGCAGCTCCCTGTGACCCGGCTCGGCTACAAGAAACCTCAGGAGACAGCATAGAGCAACGGTCAAATAAAAATGACCGTGGCTGTTGGTTCAGAGAAGCTCCTGCCCCAAACCCAACACCCAGACCAAACCAGAATGGAGTCACTCATGCTGAATGTCACATCATCAAACTGAACTTAAAAAGGGCCCCTTGGCTGGGCGTGGTGGCTCATGCCTATAATCCCAGCACTTTGGGAGGCCGAGGCAGGCGGATCACAAGGTCAGGAGATCCAGACCATCCTGGCTAACATGGTGAAACCCCGTCTCTACTAAAAATACATAAAAAATTAGCCGGGCGTGGTGGCGGACGCCTGTAGTCCCAGCTACTCGGGAAGCTGAGTTGGGAGAATGGTGTGAACCTGGGAGGTGGAGCTTGCAGTGAGCCGAGATCACGCCACTGCACTCCAGCCTGGGCGACAGAGCAAGATTCCGTCTCAAAAAAAATAAATAAATAAAGGGACCCTTTTCCCAAAATGAAGAGATTCACAGCAGCCAATCAGTCTACCTGAGTCAGCAGACTCAGGAAACCCCTCCGTGTTAGTCTGACAAGGAAAGTGACCCCACAATGCCCAATCACTTGCTGTCCCCCATCTCTGTTTCTTCAGCCTTTTCTGCCTGTAAAGCCCACCTCCTCCACTCAGCTCATGGGAACACCCTTCCTAACTCTCCAGACACGATGCTGCCCGATTCATGAGTCACCAGGGATAGCCAATTAGATCTTGTGTGAGTCGGTTCTTCCATTGCTATGAAGAAACACCTGAGGCTGGGTCATTTATAAAGAAAAGAGGTTTAATCAGCTCAGGCTGTACAGGAAGCACAACACCATCATCTGCTTCTGGTGAGGGCTCGGGAATGCAAATGGGGAGCAGGTGCGTCACATGGTAAGACTAGGAGCAAGAGAGAGAAGGGAGAGGCCCCAGGCTCTCTTAAACAACCAGTTCTCATGTGAACTCACTGAGCGACAGTTCACTCATCACCAAAGGGATGGTGTTAAGCCATTCATTAGGGTCCCACCCCTGTAACCCAACACCTCCCACCAGGCCCCACCTCCACCACTGGGGATCACATTTCAACATGAGACTTGAAGAGAAGAAACATTCAAACCATATCGGGTCTTAACCAAATGTGTGGAAAGTTTGTTTTGTAACAGCACACACATACCTGGGGTTTGCAACTGTGCAGCAGGAGCTGGTGCCTATCCACCAGCTAAGGGATACGTCTAAGTCATTTGCTTTCTGCCACTTCCAGGTTGCCCTGCCGGCGGACCCAGGGAAACCCAGCAGGCAGCGGTCACTGGTGACCTTGAGTGTGTAGAATGGAGGAAGGAGGGGCCTGGGGGGACACCCGCGGCACCTGCTTCAGAGGCACAGTGGGCACAGGCACGCACTGCACTCTCCCTCCCTACAGTGGGTGGGTCCTCATGAGTGGGCTGCCATGGTTCTGTTTCAGGCACGTGTGATGTGTGGTGGCAGTGGGAGGTGGCCAGGTAGCTGGATTGAGAAATGCAGCTCCCAGTTACCTGACCACCCCAGCCTCACGATGCTAAGGTTAAGACAGGGCCGCTTGCTGGGAGATGGTGTCTCGCCTCTTTCTCTGCACCTCCGGCAACCTGAACTGGGCCCACTTGGGAAGGACGAGGGCGTCGGACGCTGGGAGAGGCTCCCTTCGTGTCGGGCCTGCTCTTGGGCTCCACATGGATAACCAGCTCCATGCCTCACCTCTCACGGCAACTCTGCTTGGCTTTGGTTTCTACTGAGGTAAAATTCACATAACATAAAATTAACCACTGTAAAGTGTCCAATTCTGTGGCACGTCGTCTGCTCACAGGGCTGTGCAGCCTCACCTCTGTCTAGTTCCAAAACATCTCATCGCCCAACTGCTTAGGGGAAACCACTAAACAGGCTCTCCCCATCCCTCCGTGCCTCCGGCCCCCACAACCACACACCTACTGTCTGTTGCTGTGGGTTCGGGGGAATGTGAAATGCTGGTTATTTCACAGAAATGGAGTCACACAGCCTGTGATCTTTGGTGTCTGGCTTTTTTCACTTACCGTGATCTTTCCAAGGCTCCTGCACACTTCAGCAGGAATTGGTGCCTCATTCCTTTTTATGGCTGGAGAACATTTCCTTGCATGGATAGGTCAGTTTTGTCTGCTCATTGGACAGATATTTGGGACGTTTCCATATTTTGACTGCTGTGAATGGTGCTGCTGTGAACATCCATGCAAAAATTTTTGTTTGAATACTTGTTTTCAATTCTTTTGACCATACACCTAGGTGTAGGCTTGCTGAGCTGTATGTTAATTCTGTTTTACTTTTTGAGGAACCACCAAACTGTTTTTACAGTGGCTAAGCCATTTCACGTTTCCACCAGCAATATACAAGATTTGTCATTTTCCCACATCCTCGCCAACACTTATTTTCCGACTTTTTTGATGCTAGCTATCTCTTGAGTGTGGTGTGATGTCTTGTTACTCTGATTTACATGTCCCTGATGACTAATGATATTCAGCATCTTTTCATGAGATTATTAGCCATTTGCATATCATCTTTGGAAAGGTGTCTATTCAAATTATTTGCTATTTTTAAAACTGACTTTTTGCTGTGTTGAAGAGTTTTTTATATCTTCTGGAAACTAGACATTCATGAGATACATGATTTGCAAAAAATCCTCCCATTCTGTGGTTTGTCTTTTCACCGTTTTGATAGCACCCTTTGAAACACAAAGAGTACTAACAAATTTTCATAAAGTCCAATTCTCCTATTTTTTCTTTTATTGCCTGTGTTTTTTGTTTCATATCCAAGAATCTTTTGCCAAATCCAATGTCATGAGATTTCCCCAGTATTTTCTTCTAAGAGTTTTTGCTCACTGGGGGTTTTGGTCCCTTTTGGGTTCACTGTTGTGTATGGTGTGAGGCAGGGTCTAGCTTCAGTTTTCCCTGTACCACTTGTTGAAGAGACTACTCTTTGTCTCATCAAATAATCTTGGCATCCTTGTCCCAAAAACTTGACGGCAGGTGTGTGGGTTTGTGTCTGAACTCTTATATTCCATTTGTCCACATCTGCCTTCATGCCAATATCAAACTGTTTTGATTACTGTAGCTTTGTACTGTAGTTAAGTTTTGAAACTGGGAAATTGAGTCCTCCAACTCTGTTTTTTTTTAAGACTATGTGGCTATTGAGGTAATATCCTTGTTTCATGCCCATTTTTCCTCCGAGAAAATGAAGGCAGAAGAAGACTGAGTGACCTAAGGGGGTGGCTCAGCTGGTCAGCGCCAGCAATGACAGATGGAGTGAAGGGACTCAGAGGCCAGGAAAGGACCAGGATGTCCATGGGGCAGAGGCCTTGTGGCTGTGCCTGGCCCTGACCCAAATCTGCTGTCCTCATCTGGCTGACAGCCCTGCCCTTGCAGGCTGCAATCACTCTGCTCATGTGACACTTACTCAGGAAGCCCTGCACCTGCCCAAGAGTCACCTCACCTCCCTAAAATGAGGCCCAGAGGCCAGGTGTCTAAGCCTCCCTTGGCCACCCTCCCTGGGCTGCAGCCCCAGGTCGGGGGAGCACTTTGGCCTGAGGCCCTCTGGAAGGGCAGGGCTTCCCTGTGTCACCCTCTCAGGATGCCTTTGCCAGACTTCCGTCGAAGGTGGGGACCCAAGGCCAGGTGGGCTAGTAAACACCACCTTTGGGGAGGGGCTACAACACCACTAGTGCCTGCCCACTCCCCAGCAAGGGTGGGCCACCCAGAGCTGACCCGATGTGGCTGAGCTTGGCTGTAGGTGTGGTCCACGGGCCAGGCCATGGCTGCGGGCTGTGGTCACGGCCTCTCCTCCTCCCCGGTCCTCAGCCATGTCTATCGCTCCAGCCTCTCCTCCTCCCAAGTCCTTGGCTGTGTTTTGTTCCAGCCCTGCTTGCTCCTCCTTCCCTCCCCGGACACTCCCACTGTGTCCAAGAGGACCCTGCAGCTGCCTTCACCTCTGGTTGTGCCTGTGGCTGCAGGGCAAATAAAACCAACCCTTCACCCATCCCCCTCCCCAGGGACCAGGCAGCCTGTCCCCATCCCTGGAAGAGGCCTTGCACCACCCCTTCCCTCCCACAGGCATCAGGGGCTCCATCGCCCTTCAGCCGTCCAATGCTCAGGGCACCTGTCCCCTGCCACCCAGCGGGGCATTACTACTGCACAGAGAAACAGAAACTCGGATGCCGCAGTTTGGCCTCCTCAGGAAAACAGGATTCCCACAGAAGACCAGCAGTCCTCCCTCAGCTCCACCACGCAGGTGCCTCTCTCACCTGTGACTCAGCCTCACCTGCCAAGGTTGCAAGACCCTGCTCCGTGGGCCCTGGCAAGGCCTCCCCCTTGGAAGGCTCTTCCACTGAGCCCCTGGATTCCCTCCCACCCAGCGCAGGCCAGTGGCACACAGGGCAGGCCACTGTGAGCACTCTGGCTGCTCTGGGCCCTGACACAGTACAGGCCTGGGTCCTCCCCAGCCAGGTGTGCAGGCCCCCATCCCCCCAGCCATGGCCTGCCAGCCAGGGCCATGGAGGCCACAGCCATCTCCCCACATGCAGGCTGGGGGCTCCTGCCCAGGAGAACAGATGCCTGCTGTCTTGTTCTCTGGTCTTCCAGAGAGAAGGTTGGCTGAAGAGGGTGCCCCGGCCATGTTCCTGCCACCAACTGGACAACTCCCCTCGAGGGGCCTTGAGCATCTCAGGACACCCTCACCAGGAGCAGGGAAAGTTGGGAGCATGGCGTGGACAGTGCCACCCTTTCAGGCCAGCATGGTCCAGAGGCAAATCCTTACCTGCAGAGCAGCTCAGGGGATGCGTCCAATTGGCCTCACCCTGGAAACGGCTCTTTGCTTTGGGGACCATGCAAGCTCTTCAGACAGGCCTGCAGAAGGGCAGCGGGAGGCAGGGCAGGGCCACAGTCTGACCCCCTCAGGCCTTAGGAGCCTCATCTACAGGGACACGAAACCCTTTGACTCCAGACTTCTGGAGCTGGAGGCAACTTTAGGCCTTCCCTAAGCGTAGAGGAAGGTTTGAGGTGAACCTGAAATCTGAATGGGGAGGGGAAGAGAGTTCAGCTTCCTGGACCCCTTGAGAGGAGGGGGAGGCTCAGGGGCTCCTGCACCGTGGCTGACGGCAGCCGCACTCTGATCCTCAGGGTCCTTGCAGGCTTTGGATTGATGCTGGTTTTCGAATGATCAGCCGGGTAGTATGGACCGCAGGAGGAACAGGTCAAAAGCCAGCAATGGTCCAGCAGGGGAGAGGCGGAGGGAAGGGCAGGAGCCACACATGAAGCAGACAGGACCTGGCAGGAAAGCCACGAGCTGCTGGTGCTGGGGACACCGAGGCGTCCACGTGGGTCTCTGAGCTCCAGGTGTGTGGGGTGCTTTGTCCTAACATAGCAGACAGTGCCGGGGTGCCCCCATCTGCTCCCTCTCTCCTCAGGGAGACCAGGCCAAGAGTCAGGGTGGGAACGGGCAGGAAAACCACCACAGGGAAGGCCAAGCCCAGCTCAGCCCAGAGTGGAGTGTTTGGGGTCATCTCCTGCCGCTGGGGTCCTCAGACCAGAGAGACAGGTGTCAGCTCTTGGAAGGGCCACAGGTGCACTCCTCTGACCCAAACTACCACACGGGTGACCTGGCCTCACTGGAAAGGCTTGCCCTCCTCTGACCTGGATAAGGAGACGAGCCCAGACTTCTGCTGACCAAAGGCACCCAGCAGAGCAGAGCAGGCTCCGAAGAGCTTTGCTTTGAAGTTGACTACCCCATGGCAGGGGCTTGGGGAGAGGTGGAGGGAGGTGCAGGTGCAACCTCCTCTGAGAATAATGGTGCCAGGTTTTCTCAGTCCCACAAACTCTGCCCAGCTGGGGGCCTTGTCCACCCACCCTCACTGCCCAGTGGCAGCCCCCAAGTTGGGGGAGCCAAGGCAGCCCTAGGGTTCAGACTCAAAGCCGAACTCCTCTAGACTGGCGTCCTGGCTCAGGGCTGGAAGGACCTTCCAGGGTCCCACGGAGTGTCCAGGCAGAGCAGGGATGAGCACCCCACCTCACAGACCCCACACGAGTACAGTCCCGCAGGGTCGTCTGGGGCCGAGCTCCTCCATAAGATGACAGTGGCTCCCTGAGCCAGCACCAGAATGAGATCAGATGAATGTTCCCCAAGTGTCACCACCAAAAGGCGGGGCAGGAAGCACAGGGTGAGCTGGAGGTGGAGTTCATGGGCCAGAGCAGGCCCTGAGGCAGATCCCCTCCCCATTGCTAACCACTGCAGAGCTGCCCAGAGCCCCGCTTCTTTCCAGCAGGCACCCTGATTACCATTTGCAGAAGCATCTCCAGCTCTGCAGGCAGTATGTCCTGCCCACCCTGGTCTGCCCAGGGCTGCCAGCCGCTCCTGGGGATCATGTTCTCTCCATCAGTCACACACTGGGGTATCCACTTCCTTCTTCAGGCTGCTGCCCAAGGGGTCCCCAGACCCCCACAGGGGTGTGGGGACCCTACGTCCTCCACTACGCCCCAGGGCACCAAAACACCTCCTGGGTTCTCTAACACATCAGATGCCACAGCCTAGCCAGCCCTAGTCCATGCCCTTGAACCCCTGCTGTCTGCACGCACACGCTCGCACTCCCACCTCCCACAGCCACCAGGACAGGGCCCTCGTCGGTAAGGACGTTACGGACAATGACATTCACAAGAAGGCACCCGTGGATAGCAGCGAGGACAATCGCTCAGTCTGTTTGGAAACTTACTTTCGGAGTCTCCGAAAAACAATCTCTGAAACCAAACAGAAAAGGAGAGCAGTCCATCCGTGGCAGCGGGCAAGGGCGCACACACTCACAGGGGTTCCATAGAGCAAAAGTAGAATAATTTCTGAGCAGACCCGCCATCCGAACGGCTGGGAGCTGCAGACCCCCCGGCGCTCCCTGTGTCTTCTGAGCAGAGACCAGGCTCAGCATCCCGCAGACCCCCACCCTCCCTAGGCAGAGGCAGGAGTGGGTCCTAAGAGAGCAGTACACATCCTCCAGGACCTGGGGTCCTCCACGGAAGATGGGGGCATGGAAGGGAGGCCCCACGCTGTGGCCCGACAGGCGCTGCCCGCCTCAGCCCATCAGACAATGCTAAGTGTCCCTCCTCTGCCCTAACTCTGCATCGGTGGAAGAGGAGGTCCAGGCTGCGCCACACGCCCGCTCTCAGAAACAAACTTTTCCTCTTGGTTGTTTCCTCACTTGCTCATTCATTCCTTCTTTGTGTTGCACACGTGTGCCCCCACTGTCCAGACAGGCAAAGACACCAAAGCAGGAGGGGGTGGTCTCGGTCAGAGCCACATGGGCTACTGTGGTGGCTGGGATTCGAGGCATCAACTATGTCCTCAAACCCACCCATGTGTCCTGTGTGGAGCGGCCCCAGGGACGGGGTGGAAGAGGGGACTGATCAGTCTTGCCCACCCTCCCAGAGTCCCAGTCTGGACCCTGCACCCGACCAGCACGGGCAGCCTGGCGGCTGCTGCCCTGGTGACGGCAGGCGTGTGCAGCATTGCCAGGAGGGAACCAGGGGCAGCTGCAGCTGCTCAGGATCCTGTGGCTCCTCCCAAGTGCAACCCCGCCCTTTGCTTCCAATCCCCCGGGTGGCATGTGCCTCCTACAGGGAAGGTCCTGGCTACAGGTCTCCTGGTCTGTGGAATGGGAATGATTCCAGGACCTGCGATGGTGGCAAGGACTTCCTTAGGAGATGAAGCCACCCAGGTGTCACCAGGGCCAGGCCAGGGCTGCGAGCATCACTTTCTGAGCCCTGCTGTCCACACTGCTCTCCAGAGGCCCAGAACTGGGCTGGAGGAAGGACCTGCCTGGAGGAATAACCCAGTCTGGTGAGATTGAGGAGGCATAAACAGCGATGGGGTAACTATCGAGCCTCAGGCCGGGTTAACCCCAAGTCCAGGTTCCTAGGCTCAGGCAGCCCTGCCCGATCCGGCAGTGTGTGAGACCACACAGAGAGAGCGGGATCACGGGCCCGGGCTCCTGACCGTACTGGATAAGGTGTGCAGGCAGCCACTCCAGGCCGACCAGAAGGAGCAAGCCCGGAGCATGCACTGCACAGGGGTCTGTGAGTCACAAAATGTGACGTAGCAGAGGGTATGTGGGGGAAGGCAGGGAAATGTACACTTGGATTGGGTCCCCAAAGCCTCCCTCTCCAGCAATGACTCAGTGTCTCTGGGTGAAGGAGCAACCTTCTCTGGGGGGCAGGGCAGGAAACCCCAAGCACCCAGGGGGAGGGGAGCCACCGTCCTGCTCCAGCCCTACGCAGTGGCTGAGAGCCCCCGGCACGGGGGGCGGGGAATGTTGGCACCACCCCCACCATGGGCCCTGCTGCAGCTTCCAGGTGATGCCACAGGCCCTGAAATCAGGACACCCTTGCTGTACATGAGGGTCATCTTGAGGTACTCTGCCAAGGCTGCCGACCTCTAAATCTGCCCCCGATTCTGCGGGTCAGGCATCTGGCTTCACTGCCAGGCCTTACCATGGGGAGAACAGGGGGCCGGGGTGGGGGACCTGGGAGCCAAGGAAGGAGCAAAGTTCTCCAGACACCAACACCGCAGTCCTCGCCCCCTCCCCACAGACCCCATCTAGGCCAGCTCCCCATGTGCAGCTAAAGCCACGCGCCCTCCTACCATACAAGGTGCAGGCAGCCCTCCCGCCTTCTTGAAAGAGGCAGCTGCTCTGGGTCACTCCACTCTCCTCCCTCAGTGACCTAACTTGTCGCCGGGTTCCGACCCTATCCCTTCTCCAGAGGTCACCGGGCCCCACCCAGCAGCCCAAAACCAGTAGACCGGCCCTGCCCCATCACTTTGGTTTCTCCAGCATCCAAAGAACGTGGAGGGTCACCCTCCAAGGTCCAACAATCAAGCCATCTGTTGCCGCTCCCTGGGACTGGGAGAGGTGAGGTCGAGTTTCTTGGCCAGTTTCCTGCGTGCAGCACCCACACCACAAAAGCCCCAGGTGTGAGCCGGAGCCCAGCGCGAGATGGCTGGAAGCGGGCGGGGAGGGGACCGCTGCGGGGTGCAGGCGGGGTGAGGGGCGGCGGCCCGAGGCGCGGCCGGCGGGCGGAGGGGACGGAGGCGCCGGGAGACCGTTCGCGGGGCGCGCTGCCAGGGTGCAGGAAGCCGGAGCGCGCGGGAGGGAGCGGGGAGCGGGGAGCGGGATGCCGATTTCGGCTGGGGGCGGGGAAGCCCCTGATTGGGGCGCGGGAGGCGTGATGTCACGTCCGGCGGGGGAAGCCCTGCCTCGCGCACCCTCCGCCCCCGTCCCCGCCCCCACAGGTGGTGCCACCGCCCTGGGCGCTGGGCGTGGGGGGCCGCCCTCAGGGACCCCGGCCGCGGCCCCGCGCTCCCCGGCTCCGCCGCCTCCCGCCGGGGATCGACAGAGTCGCGCGGCCGGGCGGGCCCTCTGGGTCCCCGAAAGCCAGAGGAGCGCCCAGTGCGCCCCGGCCGGCGCCCCCGCGCCGCGCCCCGCCCCGCCCGGTGCTCCCAGTCCCTCCCCCACCCCTGCGCTCCCGCCCTGCCCCGCCCCTCTCCTCTCCCGTGGCCGCCGAGGGGCCGGGCCGGCGGCGGGGGAGGCGCCGAGCCGGGACTGCGCTCGCCCGCTGCGCTCTGGGCTGCCCGAGCGAGCGTTCGGACCTCGCACCCCGCGCGCCCCGCGCCGCCGCCGCCGCCGGCTTTTGTTGTCTCCGCCTCCTCGGCCGCCGCCGCCTCTGGACCGCGAGCCGCGCGCGCCGGGACCTTGGCTCTGCCCTTCGCGGGCGGGAGCTGCGCAGGACCCGGCCAGGATCCGAGAGAGGCGCGGGCGGGTGGCCGGGGGCGCCGCCGGCCCCGCCATGGAGCTCCGGGCCCGAGGCTGGTGGCTGCTGTGCGCGGCCGCAGCGCTGGTCGCCTGCGCCCGCGGGGACCCGGCCAGTAAGAGCCGGAGCTGCAGCGAGGTCCGCCAGATCTACGGAGCCAAGGGCTTCAGCCTGAGCGACGTGCCCCAGGCGGAGATCTCGGGTGAGTGAGGGCGCGGCGCCGGAGACCCCGGCCTGGCCGGGCTTTGGGCTCCAGACCCTGGTCTTCCCGACGCGGCTACTCGTCCCCGGCGCGGGATCCTGCCGCCTGCGCCCAGCCGCCCGGGCCCCGAGTGGCCCCCTGCGCTGCGGCTCCTCTGCAACCCTCGCCTCCAAGCCCCGCGCCGTACTCCCTCGCCAGGGTTTCCTCCGGTCCGCTCGGTCATCCTCCACCCCTCCCCGACCCCCCTGCACGCCGGAGCTGATCTCGCTGGGCTGCGGGCTCGGGGCGCTCCTCCCGGGCCACGGCTGGAGCTGGGCGTCTTCTGCCCGCCGCTCGGCCCAGCGCGCCTGCAGGCCGGGAGTCCCAGTCCCGGGGCTGGCTGTCGGGGCGCTGCGGGGCTCGGCGTGGCCGGGCTGTCGGGGCGCCGCTGACGGTGGCCGCAGACCCCCTCATCTCTGTACAGACCTCTCTGGGAGGCGTCTTGGGTCCTGCCCGGGGATTCTCGTAGGGTCTCCAGCAAAGGCAGCCTAGGTGGATTTTATAAGCGGACCCCTCGGGGGATAGTGCGGAGGGGCGGGGAGGGAGCTGGGCGCTTCTCCGCGGGTGGAACGCCGCCGCCTCGCAGAGATTCCTGTCGGAGAACTTGTGCGCGCCGGCCCCCGCCTGGCACTTGGGCGGCCTCGCGCCGTGAGTCCAGCTGCAGGTGGTCGGCGCGTTGGATCCCGCCCAGGGGCCGTGTCATCTCTTTGTAAGAACAGCGGCCCTCTTGGCGCCCCCTAAGCCCTGCAGCCGCCTTCGGCTCTGCTTCTTCCCTCCCTGTGGTCCCGAAGGAGCTTTGGGGACAGAAGTGTACGGATGGGTGGAGCGGTGGGCTCCGTATTCTAAAGACCTGTTGGAACCCAAGCTTCACCTTCCCACGTGTGGGGACCACCCTCGGTCTGTACCCCGTGCCAGGGACTCAGCGGGCAAGAATAGAGCAGACCAGGTTTCTGCTCTGGGGGGCTCCTCTGAAACCAGGGGAGTAGGAGTGCGGGTGGAGGGCCACTCAGATGGGGACTCAGCGCAGGAATGCCCACGGTCCTGGGGATTCTGAGCAAGAAGGATCCGTGCGTCTGGGTGAGGGGGGGTCTGTGACCATGCCTCGCTGCGGGGGGCGGGGTGGGAAGCGGTGGGAGGAGGCAGCCGGGCTCTGGATCCCTGCCCTTCCAGGAGGAACAGAACCCACAGACAGCCCCTTGCCCTTGGTGGATCTCCCAGTGCCCCCAGCCTGAGGTTCTTTAAGGACCCCCTGACCGCTCCCCCCAGGAGGAACAGAACCCACAGTCTCTTGGCGTATCTCCCGATGCCCTCCCCACCAGCCTGAGGGTCTTGCAAGGACCCGTCCAAAGTCCCTGGGACAGACCTTCCTGTGCCTCTGCAGAGGCAGCCCTGTCATTTCCAGGCTGCCTCCCGCACCCCACTGGGCTCTGTCTATCCCAGGTAGGGGGCACACCTGGATGCCAGGCAGCACAAGGCCCTGGGCACGGTTGGGTTCGTTCTCTGCCCCTCTACTCACACCCAGAGAGGCATCCCTGACCTTCCTGGTGAATCCCTCCCCAGGCACCAGGGTAGTAGAGTGGCTGAATGGCTGCCCCACCCGGCCCAGAGTCTTGAATGCTGCTCCATTGGAAGCCATTAGCCCCCAGCCCTTTTTAGTACCTTCATGTCCTCTGGGCATTTGCACCCTTAGGAGCCAACCTAACCCTGTTGGCACTCACAGGTCACTGTTCCCAGTTAGAGAGACAGAGTGGCAGAGTTTGGCCGTCTCCCAAGGGTGAGAAGAGAGGGCAGGACAAGATGGAGAAGTTTACCTGGGGCTGGGCCAGAGAGCGTGGGTCTTGCTGCCCTTGGGTTGGGGAATGCAGTGGGTTAGAGACCCAGGACAGGCAGATTGTGTTGGTTTCTCTGTGTCTGATGGGGCAGGGGATGCTGTCCACCCCACGTGGGGAGTATGAACGCCCTGCAGCTGTCTAACCACGATGCCAGCCATGGGCCGGTGCCTGCCGCCCGGCCTCCTCCAGGCCTGCAAGGCCGGGACTGCAACTGGGCAGGGTTACTGCCTCTCTAGCCGGTGCTCCTCCGACGGGAGCCTCTCTCCCTGGACCCCCTATGGCTGCAGAAGTGGGGAGTAAACTTCGGGGCCCAGGGTACAGAAGACAGTGTGGGAGCCACGTGGGCTGATGGGAACAGGGTGACCCCCTCGGGCCGCAGCAGTCCTGGGGTAGCCAAATCCAGTGTCCCCTCCTGCTTTGTTGGCTGGGCCTGGGCTCCGCGGGACGGGCGCCCTCTGGTGGCCCCTGGGCGGCATATCCTCCCAGGAGCCCAGGACCCTGTGTGGCCTAGTGGGCACCATCCTCAGTCCTGTCTGTCCTGCATCCAGACTTCTCCAGGGGGACCTCCGCAGAGGGGATGGGAGCCCCCTGGGGTTGGACACCTCGCTGGCCCAGAGCAGGTGGGGTAGAGATCTGATACGTCCTCGTGGGAAGGAGAGCAGGTGGCCCTGGGTGTGTGGCTGGCCTTCCCAGCCTCTGCCCCAGGGACCAGAAATGGCAGTGGGCGACAGGAGACTTTGTTCATGAAAGAGGGCAGCGTCAGGACATGTTGGGCTCCCTTTTGAGTCGCCTTTTGTCTTCTGGACAGCCGGGCCAGGCTGCAGTGACAGCAGTAGTCATCCCATCTTATGGGCAAGGAAGCAGGCCTGGGTGCCACCAGCTGGACCATGGCACTGTGGCGGAGCACCCAGTCACCCTCCCTTTATGCCAGGGCACGGCACAGAAGGCAAGGGCGGAGCCGAGTGGCACCCTGGGCACCCCTGCACTGCCAGGAGCCCTCATGCTGAATCACTGCCCACGTGCCAGCAGGCCTCCTGCTTTTTCCTGCAAGGTTGTGTCGGAGCATAGGTGTTCCCGGAGCACCTTCCTGGTCCCCTGACGTCTGATGTGATGTGTTGTGTGTCTGTTTGCTCCTTTGCTGGGGTCCCAGTGCCCCACCTTGGCACCTGAGCTCCCTGGTTGCTGGGACCACCTCTGTCTGTTTCCCTGTTGTAGCCACAGAACCTGACTGACTCCCGGCCCAGGGTCGCTTCTCAGAGGACACCCCCAGGCCTTCCTGGCTTTACATCTGGCTGTGCTGGGTGGGGAGCGACACGTGGAGGGTAGAGGAGGGTCTCCTTAGAGCAGACACCCCTGTTCTCAGGGTCTCCCAGCCTGAGGCAGAGGAGGAGGGGCCCTAAGGTCCAGTTTTGGGGGTGGAAGTCAGAGCGGGGTATGGGACTGTCTGTATCACAGGAACTGCCCGGCTGCCCCTGTGCCCTGGGGTGGCAACCCGCCTACCAGCCAGAGTGGGTACCAGCGTGCCCTGGAGCCTGTACCAAGCACCCACTCGTTGGGCCCCTGTGAAGGAATCTTCTCTGTGCCACTTTTGACCGCCTGGGTGGTTGGCACACAGACTCTGGGGGACCATCCTCAGAGGGCCTGGATCTCTCCTTCCCACATGCCTGAAAGAGTGTTCCTGGCCGGGCCCAGGAGAGCCCACCAGCATCTGCCTCTCAGTCCTGCTCAGCGGGCCTCTCGGAGGCTGCCTGGCGTACAGCCCCTCCCCAGACCAGATGGTTCCCTGTGCCCTGTCCTGTACAGGTGGCTCAGTGTGGTTCCCAGGTGGTCCTCAGCCTTTGCTGTGCCACCGCTCTTCCTTCCATGAGAGGAGCTGGGATTTCATCATCCCCAGCATAAGGACTGAGCCGATCTCAGTGGAGCCCTGATCCGACAGGGCCACCTGCGTGATGCAGTGACCTGGGTCCCTGCTGGACCGCCAAGCCTCCTAGGCCAGGCAGGCCACCGCGCTCCTCAGGCACAGATGCTCCCACCCCCATCCCATCCACAGCCTCCCTGGGCCTCTTCACAGGAGAAAAAGGGAATAATCATGACCTCCCACGAAGGTGGCCAGGAGGGAGAAGGTGCCGGGATGCTATGCACCTCGTGGGCAGCCTCGGGCCGTGTCCTCCCCTCTCCCCGGACACCACCTGCAAAAGCCCACACACACCCATCTCAGTTAATGGCATCCGGTACCCCAAGAGCACTCGTGAACCCGGCTTGTGAAGCGTTTCCCATTACTGTCTGGTTAACACATCAGACGGAAGGGGTCTTTGTAGACCCGTTTTGCAAATGAGTAAACCGAGGCCTGGCGAAGCCTTCCTCTTAGGGCCAGATCTGGCTATAGCATTGACCACTGTCCAGTAAAGCCAGGCCAGGCTGCCTGTCCCAGGCTCTGCACTTTCTGGAAGGCTCGTGCGTTCCCCAGCCAGGTCTCCTGGGCCTGGGCTCCATCTCTTAGGCACATTTGGAACGTTTAACCAGGACTCCTCCAGGCCTCCCTGCCTGCAGTCTTGCCCAGCTCCTCCTGGCCTTGCTGCCCGGAGAGTCGGCCTTCCACACAACTGGGCCTCACCCTCTGGCCTGGCTCCACTGCCTGTCAGGGGAGGGCTGCCGCTCCAGCCTGCTAGGAGGGCTGTTCCTGGCGGGTGCTGCAAAGCCCTGCATGTCCCCAACAGGGCAGACCAGCCATCCACACTGGGCCAAGTGCCCCAGGATTAGTGGACAGGCATCCTATTCAGGTGCCCACAGGTGCCAAGCCAGGGAGACAAGGCAGGCTGGTCTGTTGGGGCTTGTACCTTCACACCAGCGATCACTAGGGAAATTGCGAGCCCATGGCTGACACGCCTTCCCAGGTGCTGAGGACGCCTCCCTGCAGCAGGACGGGGGGCATACCTACCTGGTGGCCGAACCGCAGGACTGGGCATCCGATCCCAGAGGAGAGCTTAGTGGGTATCTGAACATGCCCATGTCTGTTCTATGGCATCCACGTGCGTGGCCCAGGTGTCAGCTGTGGGCTGGCACTAGACAGGAGATGAGCCACAGGAGGGGCTCACTCGAAGCCACACGGGTCAGGTCTGGCCTGGGGCCCCACATGTGCCATGCCTGGGCCGGTGAGAGGCTGGACACCTTTTCTTAAGCCAGACTGTTCTCCCAGGGCCTGACTCGGTTATTTCAGATCAAGACTGGATCCCTGGTGGAGGCTGGGTGTGGGCACTGCTATATGCGGGGCCTCTGTCCAACCCTGGCCCTGTCCAGTGTCGACGTGCCCAGAGCCCTGAGCCAACCTGGATCTTGCCGGTCGCCAGCACAGCCCTGTGGGGCCCGGGATCTTGCCCACCTTACGTGGGGGCTCCAGACAGAAGCCGCCTACCTGGAGCCTGGGCTCCTCGCTGCCGTGCCTGTGGCGGCTTTTCTTTGTCTGGGAACAGGCCTGGGCAGGTGCCCTGAGCCGCTTGAAGTCTCCTGATGGGGTGGGGGGTGCAGTGCAGGGTGTTGAGGCGTGGGCCAGGGAAACGGGTGGTTCTCCCTCCACTTCCAGGCCCCACACCCAGGCGGGAGCACGCAGCAGTCAGATGAGGGCAATGCTGGGGAGCAGGGCCCAGAGCTGCAGCCTCCTTGGCTGCTCTTGGCCCTCTGTGGGTGGCAGGGAAGTGCAGGTGTGAGGGGCACACCCCACTGCCCCAGGCTCAGTAGCAGTCTGGAATCCGGGGTGGGTTTAGGAGCCCCTGAGAGGGCCAGGCCAGCCTCACACCATCCCCTCCTCTGCCTGTGGCCTCAGCTCCATCTCCCACCAGCTCCTGCTGACCCACCTTCCTGGCACACCTATCCCCTCCCTCCACGGCGTCCTCCCCGTGCCCACCCACAGCTGCTCCTCCGGCCTTTCGCCACAGCTTGACTTCCTGGGCATCCCCCAACATGTACACTGCCTGTTGCTGGGGCCACCGTCTGGGCAGGCCTGAACTCCACACAGGGTGGCGAAGGCCCCGAGTCCCTCCCAGTGCCAGGCAGGGATGGGTGCTGGGGTTAGGAGCACAGGTGTTTCCAGAACACGCCAGAACAGTGCCACGGGCTGAGCAGCTATAGCTGCAGACGTGTCATCTGTGGTTCTAGAGGCTGGAAGCCTGAGATCAAGGTGTCCGTCCACCAGGCTGGCCCCTTCTGAGGCGTGGGGAAGAGTCTGTTCAGCCGCTGCCAGCTTCCGGGTGTTCCTTGGCTGGTAAATCCCACCTTGTTCTTCACAGGCCACTCTCCTCGTGTGCGCTTCTGTCTCCGAATTCCCCCTCTTCACAAGAACACGGCTCTAATTGGGTCAGGGCCCACCGGTACCATCTCTTCTTAACCAGACTCCACACCCAAAGTCACATCCTGAGGAATCGGGGTTAGGCCTGGGCTATGTGGGTTTTTGGGGGCACAGTTTAGCCTGTAGTGGGGAGCTAGCCCAGCCCAGCACACCTACATCTTCCCGTCAGGCAGCAAAGACCCCGAGGCTCTGGGTGTTTCGTGATTGTGGCCTCCTGAGCACGGGGCTGTGTCTCTGTAATGGGCTTAGAGCTCAGCACAGATGTGCCTGAGGCCCTGGTGACAGTGTGAGGGAGTCGCCATGCCCCCGCCTGCTGCTTACCCCCGCCCACCTGAGGCGCTCTCAGAGCACAGCTTGGTCCCCACAAGCCCGGGAGGCCTCAGCTTCAGACCCTGTGCGGCTCCTAGCTCCTTGGCCAGCCCCTCCTGCCGTGGGCCTCCGCTTCTCCCTCAGGTCCGGGTGGCAGGGCCAGGCCACTCAGGTGATGTTCCAAGTCTAGTGGCACGGCAATGGCTGAGGATGCCGCCGCCTGTGCCGTCACAGGACCTGGGTGGGGGGCAGTGGCCAGGCTGGCCTGAAAACCTTCTCCAGGTTGGGTTGGGGAGTCGTGGCTCAGTGGTGTGAGTGTGCCTTGGACAGGCCCCAGGGTCCCACTTGTCAGGGGCAGAGCCCTTCAGGTGGACTTTGGACGGGGAGGCAGTGGGACTGCAGGGTGAGGGCGCCAGCGAGGGTTTGGAGATGCAGAGGTGAGGGAGGCCCGGGTACCAGGAGGCTGCACCGCTGCTGTCTCCTGAGGTGGTGGCTGGCCGACGAGGCCCACTGCTCTCTTGTGCTAAGTGCCCCTTGGGTCCTGGAGGCTTGGCAGGGTGACAGGGCAGCCCCCAGGGGCTCCCCCCAACCTGCTCCTTCAGGAGGAGGAGACCTCCCAGGGCTCTGGGGGGGAGGAGGGCCAGCCACAGAGCCACTGTAGATCATCCCTGAGGCCAGGGGACTCGGCAGCACAAACCCTGAGCCCAGCATGGGGCAGTGGGAGGTGAGGCCCAGTGGCAGCTGTGAACGAGGCTGCCCGGTGGGCTCTCAGGGGTCTTTGATGGGACGCAGCTGGTGGACAGTGAGAGGAGGGGACTGGGGCTGGAGCAGGGCAGTGAGGAGGACCCTGGGGTCCCTCCTTCCCCAGGCCCTCCCTCCCCTGGTCCGCTCCCACCTTTGAGGCGCCCCAGGAGTTCCCAGAGTTGGCAGCACCAGGGGCTGTCTACTGGGTGGGCTGAGCATCACTTCGTTTGCAGTTTGGAAAGCTGAGTCCCAGAGAAGGGTCCCCAGGGCTCAGAGCTGAGAGGCCTCGCCGCCCCGGGCCAGGCCCCACACTTGCTTGCCGAGTGACTCACTCCTGCTCTGGGCCTGGCTAGCAGGGGTGAGGCTGGGTCAGAGGATGGGGAGCTGGGCCAAGGCCACAGACCACCCTGCAGGTGCAGGCACCCAGAGGCCTGAGGGGCACTGGGAGCACATGAGAGGGGAGACTGTGAACATGGCTTGGCTTCTTTGCAGCCCCGTGTTGGGGCCGTGTGAGGACACACACCGCAGGAGGGCCCGGCTAGCCTCAGCCCAGCCCAGTCACCATGCCCGGCAGGTCTCCTGAGGTCAGAGCCGGCCCCGCAGGGGGCACCACATGCCCGCCTGCTGTCCTGGCTCCTGAGGGACAAGGGTGAGCTGGGCGGGCCAGGAAGCACAACGTTGCTAGGCTTCTGCTCCTGCCCCACAGAAGTTCGGGTTCTACTGAGAAACTTGGCTGGGGCTTCCGGGGACTCCTAAATCCAGCCACCCAGGACCCTGCGGCACTGTCCATCCTGAGCCCTGTCCTTGCCCACTGGTCCTGAGCCCTGTCCTCACCCGCTGGTCCTGAGCCCTGTCCTTGCCCGCTGGTCCTGAGCCCTGCCCTCGCCCGCTGGTCCTGAGCCCTGTCCTTGCCCGCTGGTCCATCCTGGGGTGATGGATCTGGCTGCAGTGACCCTGATGCTCTGAGGCCCAGAACAGCGCGTCTCCCTCCTGGGAACAGCCAAGCCTTGGACAGGCCCACACAGCAGCGACAGGACCCTGAGCCTCCCTGGCAGGGGTGTTTCCTGGGTGCACCATCAGCAGTGGGACCTGTAGGGAAGTCTGTGGCCTGTGCACACCTTCAGACGATTTCCCCAAACACCGAGGACAGCTGTCCAGTGCGTCACAGAGCTGTGGCCCATGGGTGATGGTCTCAGCCTGTCCCTGCATCTGGTGCAGCCTAAGTGCCAGGGCCCCCTGTGGACCCTGCAGGCCACCCCTGTGTCTGGCGCATCCTTGGTGACTGGGGCTCCCTGTGGCTGTTCTGATCCTGTCCCTGTGGTAACCCATTTGTGACATCCAAGTGTCTCCTCAAGAACCCGGGCCAGGAGACCCATCCTTGGCTCTGGAGACTGCAGGGAGCGCATCCCACCCACCTGTGACCATCTGCCAGGCCCTGGGGACAAAGCTGATGCCACCTGCCACCAGAGTTGGCTCAGGCGTTTCCATGCATCTCCAGTTGTCATGGAGCTTGGGACACACTGGACCCAAGGAGGTATTTTAAAAGGACAAGTCTTTGTGTAATCCAGCCCCATTGTCCTTGAGCCTGGGGGAGCTGCACACAGGACACCCCTTGGCATCTTCAGTCTCCCTTCTGTGGCCTCACACCCGGGATGTTAGGTGTTAGAACAGGTGCCTCCCTGTTCTGTGTGCGTAGCCTCAGCCTGCGGGCAATTTGGGGTGAGGGGTGGCTGCAGGTCAGACACATGCCTGGGAAGGTCCCCTGGGATATGGTGGCTTCCAACCAGGAGCAGTTGCCCTGGGCACTTGTGACATCCCAGTGATTTAGGAGTGGGGGTGCGCTGGTCTTTAGTGGGTGGGGCCAGGGAGCCCAGTAATCCTGTGAGATGGAGCTGCCATTCCACAAACGCCAGTAGCACCCCCAAGAGAAATACTTGAACCGAAGCTGTAGGCGGGACCACGCCAGGGGAAGAGGGAGCTCAGAGGAGGCGGCGCCACTCAGCGCCAGGTGCTAGGATGGGAGGATGGGCAGACTGTGGTGGCAGCATGCAGGAGGGTGGTTCTAGATGCACCCACCCTCCTGTGGCTGCATGGATGAGGTTCTGGGATGTAATTCAGGGGGTTCATGAACTTGGCTGAGAAAGAGATTACATCTCCATCATTGCTAAGCTCTAACCAGAATTTAGCATTTCTCCTTACTGGGAACGATGGTGTTCCAAGACCTGGGGCTTTGTCACAGTAGATATCACCACTGTTCATGCCCCTTCACATCCGTAGCAGGCAGCTTGGAAACCGCGTCCCCTCGCCTGACTTTGAATCCCAGTTAGTATTAGACCCGTCGTGGCTCCTTTAAAACCACCTCCTGGGGAAGCACGTGCGTGGCCACCTCACAATTTGTCGTATCATATTCTGGTAACTGTGTGTGGTGAACTCTTCCTCCCTAGTCCTCTGTGTAGTTGTACGCTTCAGAAACAAGCCTCATCCTGAGAAAGCGTCTGCAGGCTTCACCAGTGGGCGAGGGGGCCCACGGCACAGAGAAAGTAAGGCTGACCTGAGCAGCGAGTTGCCCCCGTAGCAGAGAAGGAAAGGCTTGGGGCCCAGTATGTCTGTGCCCAGGAGGGCCTGCCATGGCCAAGGGTCTGGAACGGGGGGACGTGGTGAGGTGTCCCCAGGCACCTTGGGCGGAGTAAGGAGCAGGGCCCTTTGCCTGCCGTGTGAGTGAGGGAGACACATCCCAGGTCTTCTGCATCATTGGTGGAGGCTCCTTGAGCTCCTACTGGGTGCTGGGTGCTGTTCTTGGTGCTGAAACGCAGCCGCAGACAGAGCACTTGCTCTCTGGATGCAGTTAACGCAGAGACAGGGCGTATGTGAGAGGGTCCACACAAGCTGTGCCTGTGCTCGGCCACCATGAGTGTGTAGCTTGTGTGAGTTACAAGTAAAGGGGTGTGACATGCAGGAGTCTAGGCATCTGCACGTGAGGTTTGCAACCACTCACCCATGTGAGTCATGTGAACCCTGAGGGCTGAACCCTGAAGACCCCTCCCTGGCTGGGGACTGGCCCAGGGCTCCCCAATGCAGTTTGGCCCTCTCTTACCATGGCCATCTCTTGCCCTGTCCTCGGCCTCCCATGCTGCCTCATAGGACCCTCAACTGGGGCTAGGCACCCGGGGCTCCTCCCCAACCCAAGGAGCCTGGAGCATCTGGGGCCTGGAGCACTGCTCATTGAGAGGACCAGAGAGGAGACTTGGGGAACAGACCGGAAGGACTGGGTTCTCCTGGCCCACATCATTTGGCCCGCAGAGGAGGGAGAGAGGGCCAGGGTGAGCAGCCCCTGGGCAGTGTGGAGAGACCTGCCTGAGGGGAGCAGTGGAGCCGCACAGATGGGCTCAGAATCCGGGGTGGACTGGGTGCCCGAAGCCCAAGCAGGGGTGTCCACCCACAGCCATGTTGGGAGCCCAGCCTGGCATGGCTGAACCCCTGCCATCTGGCACCCAGGGATGCCCAGAAGGGGTAGGCTTCACCCCGTTTCTGAGTAGCAGAGGCAGTGAGTGGGCCAGGCGGAGATGGGGCTGGGGGCTGGGTGGGCAGGGTCTGAGGGCATTAAGGGTGGACCCCAGAGCCAGGAGGGGCATGACCATAGGTCTGAGTCAAAAGTGAGGTGTCGTAGATGACCCCCATGTTCATTCCTCCCTCAAGCAGAGATCTCTTGAGCTATGCCCCGACACAGAGGTTGTTCTGGGCACTGGGACACAGCAAAGTCCCTGTACTCTCTCTGGGACCTCTGTGTGGCTGGGGCGACATCGGCTGTCATTTCAGGTCAGGAAGGCTCAACGCCGTGAGGAGGGTGTGTCAGGGCCACTCTGAGGCCGGTGCAGAGCCGGCAGGTGGAGGGGGAGGGCGCGTGGGTGTGCACACACTGCCTGCTCCCCTGTCCACATGGACCTCGGGGTTCCCAGGGAGGCGGCCTGCCGGGCCTCTGGGGAAG
The DNA here is from genome assembly GCF_003255815.1 of Theropithecus gelada. Classification (NCBI taxonomy): domain Eukaryota; kingdom Metazoa; phylum Chordata; class Mammalia; order Primates; family Cercopithecidae; genus Theropithecus; species Theropithecus gelada. Next base: position 116,903,934 of record NC_037680.1, read on the forward strand.
GTCACACCCTTGGCCAAGGGCTGCTTCTCTTGAAGATCGTGGCCGTTCCCGGTGGCCGTCGTCTTGGCAAAGGGGCGGGTCCTGAGGGAAAGCCAAAACCAACCTGCTGGGGGGTCACGGGGGGCTAAGGGCCGGCTCCACACTGCCCGTGCCCCTGGCCCTGCCCCTGCCCCACAGTCGCCGTGTGCCCGGCAGAAGGCTGGCCCGCCTTCTGTCCAGCGTATGTCATGTCAGGGAGGCCTACTCTTTCTCTAAGTGCCATCTTCCAGAAGGCGGGCTGTGGATGAGGGCACTCCGTGGGGAGGGAGGAAGGCCAGGCTGGGGAGCCAGGGCCAGATCCGCCTGGACAGGAGACCCCATCCTCGTCACTGGCGCAGGTGCTTCCTGGGTGTTGCCCTGGGCACTCACAGCATGCCGTGTCAGCACTCCCATTCGCTGGTGCTGGATATGAGAAGTTGGAAATGGCAAGAAGAGTTGCTGCCAGGCCATTCTGGGTGGAATGCACAGTGTCCCCAGGGCGCAGTGACAGTGGGACGGCCGGAGGCGCTCTCAGGCCTGCCTTGAGGGTGGCAGCTGGTTTTCAGGAAGAGAGTTGAGGGTGGAGACTCCAGGAGGCACCGCAGGCCCTGTGGAGAGGCAGGAAGGGCAGGAGATGCTGACCCTGGGTCTGGACAGCTGCCTTCATAGGGGCCTCTCCCTTCCCCTACAAGATGGGGCTGGTTCCTTCCCCCAGGCTGTCTGCCTCCTGGATCTCATGTGCCCGCCCCAGGCAGCGTCCCCAACCTCTGCCCAGAACCATCTCATGGGATCCCGGCATCCCTCCTGCCAGGCAGTCTAGGTGTAGACAGTCCCTGCCAGGCAGTCTGGGTATAGACAGGGCGGAGTCAAGACTCCAGGTGCCTGGGGGTGGAACTCTGAGCCTCCGGCTCTCCTCCGGCAGGTGGCTCCGGGAAATAGGTGGGAGTCATGGAGGCGGAGGGCCCACATTCCCACCTGCTGCAGGACCCGCAGGGCCCACAGGAGGTCAGGGCTCGCCTTTGGGGAGGCAGGCAGGCAGGCACATGACACGGCCACCTGCTCAGAGTCTCCCTGGTCTGGGAGCCCTGCGCATTCTTGGTGGTGGGCCGTTGACCAGCAGCATGGCCGGCAGGTATCCCTCCCCAGACATGGCCTTGCAGACGCTGGCCCAGCTGCCTGAGGCCCAGCTAGGTTTCGGCAGCGCGTGGCCAGCGACGGGACAGTCAGGCCAGCGAGGGTGGCCAGGCCTGATCCTAGTTTTGCAAGAGTGGCCTAATCTCCACGCCTGGGCTCGGGTTGCCCCGGTGCCGAGCCTGGGCTTCTCATTTGCTCCCCTTCAGTGAGGACAGGGGGGCGCTCAGGCCAGTGGAAGCAGATCGCCTTAGGCAGAGGTCTAGACCTGGGGGGCAGCCACCTAACCTCTGTGGGCCTCAGTCTTCCCATTTGGAAGCTGGGGGTGGTCCTGCCTGCCTGTTAATTGAGATAGTGCTGATTTCGGGAGAGACCCATTGCTCTCCAAGGAGGCTGGGGGCAGTTCAGAGTTGAAAACGGCCTTAAATCTCCTGCTGCCAGCCTGGACAGGGTCTGAGACCTGAGTGGGGGAGCCAGGGATACGTGGGTGCGCAGCCATGGATGCCCAAAGGTGATGTGGGCTGCTGCGGGTAGGGAGACCTGTGTGATTCAGGCAGGCGCCTGCCACCCCGCACCCGCGACGCTGCAAAGGGCTGCCGGATTTAGCAGATGCAAAGACAGGACCCCAGTACATGGGAGTTTCGGGCAGACCCTGAATCGTTTTGTAGCGCAGTGTGTCACAAATATTTTCATTTCAAATAAGGAAATAAATGTTTAGAGTAAATATGCCCTATGTATTTAGTGTAGTATGCCCCAGATATTGGGGGGGGGGGGGGGGGGGGGAAGAGTTGTTTGCTTTTTGTGGCAAAATATGCATGACAAAATTTGCCAATTTAACAATTTTTAAGAGTTCAGTTCAGTGGCATTCAGTCCGTTCACGCTGTTGTGCAGCCGTCACCCCCATCCAGCTCCACGACCCTTTTCATCTTGTAAAACTGAAACTCTGTCCCCATTAAACAGTAACTCCCTATTTCCCCTCTCCACCACCCCTGGTGCCTGCCATCCTTTCTGCCTCTATGAATTGACTCCTCTAAGGACCTCACATAAGTGGAATCACCGGATCTGTCCTTTTGTGTCACTTCTTTCACTCAGCACCGTCATCAAGGCTCCTCCACACCAGAGCATGTGTCAGAATTTCTCCCTTTTCAGGGATTAATCCTATTCCATTGTATGCGCCTACAGACAGTTTGTGGAAACAATCTATTCAACTGTGGAGAGACATCGTTTCTACCTTCTGGCTCTGGTGAATAATGCTGTGAGCATGGGTGTATGGGGACCCGTTCCGTTTCCTGCTTCCAGTTCTTTGGGACCAAATACTTTTATACTGTACTAAAATAACAATTCATTGTTGATTTGCAATTCAGATGTAACTGGCCTCTGTGCCTTATCTGCACTCATCCCCCTAATCGTGGCTGTAGGGCAGGGCCGGGCAGAAGCTCCAGCCCACACACCTGCCATGCCGGGCAGGCAGGCAGAGGTGCCTGGGCGGCCGCCAACTCATCAAAGCCCTAGGGAGACGCCCTCCTGGGACCGCCCAGACCTCTCCAGGCTCAGCAGGGCTTGTCAGCTCCTGCTTCAGCTTTGCCTGCAGCGCAGGAATTCCCCTGGGATGGGAATCAGGGCAGGCTGCAGGGTTGGGGAGGCGGGGGAGGCCAGGGCTGTTCCCCGTGCTGGGCCCCGTGCTGCTACTCCTAGCCTGTGACCTTGCGCAGGTCACTTTAGCTCCCTATGTGGCGGCTCTGTCAGCGGGACCTACAGCTGCTGTGAAGATGAAATGATGCGGCTTAAACCCCTGCGAGGCCCATAGTGAGCTCTGCGTCTCAGCAGGGAGACAGTTAGGCCTCTGGGAACAAGGGAGCCCTCACTGGGTGTGACCTTCCACTCAGGGACACATCCCCTCCAGCCCTGTGCGTCCTCTGGGGAGGAGGTGCTGGCTTGGGGGGCGTGGCTTATGGGCCATGCTGGCTGTGGGTCTTGTTCCCTCCAATGCCAACACTGGGCAGATTCTCCCAGACAAATCATTTAGACGTCCGCCTTTATTCAGTACCAGGGTACCAGGACCAGCCTGGGTGCCAGGTAGGGAGGCAGGAGCAAGGAAATGGAGGCTCCCCTAGCAGAGGTTCCCTCTGGAAGGAGCGTGGCTTGTTGGGACGGGGGGCTCCCTGGGGGCATGTGAGATGGAGGAAAGCGGCAGGTCACAGCTGGGTGGAGTGACTGGGTGGTGGGGGTGGGCGAAGGGAGAGCCATGCCTGGGGCCACCATGACCCACAGAGATGGCTTCCCGGGAAGTGGTTGGGTCAGGGTGAGTGGCCGAGCTCCTTTGCTCTCCCCTTCTTCTGTTCCTTCCCCATTGTTTACGAGCCATCCTTCATGGTGGGCTCCCTCCGGAGGCACCCAAGGGTTTGCTCTGGGATCCAGCCCAGCCTCAGCTATGTGTGTCTGCCTGGTTGGCATTCACGATGCAGATGGACGGGCCTGCGTGGCATGTTTGTGGATTGGAATGTGGATGCAGCAGACAGGGAGGGCCAGTCCATCTTCGAGGCTTCCTTGGGTGCCTGTGGCCCCTGCAGTGGGTATATGGGAAACTAGATAGGAGAGCTGGGCAGAGCCCCAGGAGGACAACCCGGCCCTCTCACAGCCCGCCTGAATTTCCACCCTGCTGGCAGGGGTGGGCATAGAGATGTGGGTGCCCTCTTCAGCTCCACCAAGCCAAGGAGGAGAAAGGCTGAGCCAGGCGTGGGGCACAGCCTCTGGGGAACACCTAGCCCTGGGTTCCAAGAGAGGGCTTTCTGCCTTACAGCCAAGACACCGGGTCCTGGGTGTGGCAGAAGGTTTGTGACACAAGCTCTGAATCCCCTTTCATCTCCAGTGTCTGAGGCCACAGCATGAGCCTTAGACAGCGGAGCAGGTCTGCAGAGGGCCCGTGACCTCTTGGCCAGAGCTGTGACTAGGCCCCCATCTGAGGGGCCCCTGCCATGCCAGGGCAGGCACCACCCAGACTTGGTGTCTGCCGGCAGGGTGGCCTGCCCAGGGGTTCCCCAAGCAGCATCTGGGCAGCTTAGAGAGCAGTTTTGGGAGTTGCCTGGTAAAACCCCCATCTTTGGGGGTCTCCAGTGTTGTGGCCTGCCTTGGTGGTTTGCCCAGCAACTCTCAGTGTGCCCACTGCAGACTGGCCGAGAGGCCCGAGTGCTGCCCGAGGGGAACTGGTGTGAGTGGCTGGTTTTGTCCGACTGGGGAGCAGGTCTGGTGGAGGTGGGGAGCTGGGCCGGGCCAGTGGGAGCCACGCAGGACCTGGGCTGCAGGGAGGGGAGAGTGTTGGTGGAAGAGCTGTCCCTTTGGTGTCCAAGGAGGGGCAAGAGCGCACAGCATAGAACTCCCAGGCTGGGGGCACCTGGATGGGGGACTTGGTAGAAGGATGTGGCCTGTTGGGTTTGGTATGTCAGAAGGAAAGGAGGTCAGGATGTAGGGGCAGGGGGGTCTGGAGTCAAGGCCCGGGTGCCTTTGGACTGGGGGCTGGAGGGGGCAGGTAGAGGATGTGGAATGACCATGGAGGCTTTGTGTGAGGACAGCAGTGGTCAGCTGCCACCTTCATCACAGAGAGAAACCCGACACCCCACCCCCATTACCGTGCGGGGAGGGGCCCTGGCACCCCCGAGCACCAGCCCTGCTGAGACCCAGGCGCCCCTGCACCAAAGCCTTGGCCCGCTTAGCTGCGGTGGGGAAACCAGGAGGCCCCGGCTGCCCGCGAAGAAGAGGAGCAGCACCCGCAGGCCGGAGGGAGGGGCCCGGCCTCGGCGGCGGCTAGGGAGGCGGGCGCGGGGCGGCGGGCAGGAGGCGGCTGCGGTGGCGGGGACCTGGCCGTAGGGGCCGGGGCGGCCGCCTGCGGTTTCCAGGGAGACGGGGGCGGCGCTGTGCGCGGCGGGGCGGGGGCTGCGGGAGGACGCTCGTCCCCGCGCCGGGAGCCGCCGCCCTCGCCCGTGCGCGCCAGTGCGGCTGCGGCGCTGCCCGGGGCGGCTGTGGCCGGAGTCTCCCGCGCGCCTGGCGGACGGCAGCCCGCCCGTGTCCCCCGCTGGCTCTTCGCCTCCTGCGAGCCCTTCCGCCCGGCCCCGCTCCGCCGCCCTTCCCCGGCCGGAGCACCTGCACCCAGAGCCGCGCGCGCCGCCCGGAGCCGCTGGAGCTGCCGCCGCCGCCGCCGCGAAGGGGGTCCCGCGTCCGCCGCGCTGGAAGCCAGGCCCGAGGACCCCGCCCGCCGCGCCCCCTCTCCCGCGGCACCACCGCACCCACATCCCCGGCCGCGCCACCTCCATCTCCACCTGCTCCTCGTCCCCATCGCCTCCGTCCCATCCTCCGCTCCGTCCTGCCCCGCTTGGCCGCCGCAGCCCCATCCCCTTTCCGCCCCGCCCGTCGGGAGTCTGTGGCCCGTCCCCGATCCCACCCCGCCCATCGCCCCAGCTTCACCCACCCCTACCCCTCCCGGGCCGCATCCCGGCGTCCCCGCCCCCACCCTCTGCCCCGCTCCGCATCGCCTGCCGCAGCCCCGGGGCCCCCCTTTCTCTTCCGCCAGGCCCATCCCCCTCCCCCGGGCCGTCGCAGCCCTTCGAGCCCCCTCCCCCGCCACCCCGCCCCCGTGCCTGCCGCAGCCACTGCGACAAGCCCCTTCCCCGCCAATCGCGGCGCCCTCCTCCCCTCGCCCTCCTGCCGCAGCCCCCAGCTCCCCGCCCGCCCCCTCCCCTCCCCGCCGCGCCCACTGCACCAGCGCCCCCTCCTCGCCGCGCCGCGCTGCTGCCGCGTGTCCAGACCCCTGCCGCCCGCTCCGGCTCCGCGGTTTGCCGTCCTCGTCCCTGGCCGCGGCGACTGGCGACTGGCATCGGGGCGCCCGGGACCCCCAGGACGGCGACCCGGCCGCCGGTGCCGCCGAGCCTTTGTTCCGCCGCCGGGGCCGGTCTCTCGCCTGTCGCCCTCGCAAGCAGCCGCGGGTGGCAGAAGCCTTAGCCGGCCTGGGGCGCGGACCCTCCCACCCGGGGCAGAGGTGTCCCTGCGACGCCCCTCGGTTTCGGGTCGCAGTGCGTGGCGGAGGTTCTGCGGCTGCGGAGGGGCTCCTTGGCGACGCTGTCATTTGGGTGAAATGGTGGCAGGGGCTTCGGGCAGGCGGCAGGGGTGTGGGGAGGGGTGGGAAGCACGATGGGGTGAGGCTGGGGGCCTCGATGCTGTTGACAGGGAGCTGAGATGCTGTGGCTGGTCCACCTCGCAGGTGGGGCTAAGGCTGCCTCCGGCTCAGATGTCAGGAGCCCAGGTGAACAGGGACTGGCCAGGGGCGCAGGCTTCCTAGGGGATGGGGCAAAAGTGAGGAAAAGATCCCCTGCAGCCTGGGTGGTGGGTGGTCCCCGGGAAACCTCCTGGGACATTTGCCCAGTGCACCCTCACCACAGGAGGTTGCTGGACATGCCAGGAGGATGCCACAGCCACCGGAGCTGGATGGGGTCCTAGAGCAGATGGGGCAGGAGCTGGGACAGGCTTCGAGAAGAGGGTTCGGGCTAAAGCCTTCCCAGCGATCAGCCAGCCAGGAAGGCCACCTTGCAGGGTGCAGAGCTGAGTAGAGGTCAGGAGCCAGGAGGCCTAGGCTCTTCCCTGGTGTGTTGGGAGGCTGCGGTGCCTGGAGCTCGGCACACAGCCCTGCTTCAGCACCATGGCAGGCAATGCAGGCTGACTATCCACACTAAATTCCAGTACGGTAGGCATTCGAGTCTGTTGACACTGAGTGTCTAGGACAAGGCTGTAAAGGCGGATAAAGCCGGCTTTACAGCCTGCACCTCCTGTGTGTGTCGTGGAAGCTTCTGGAGGGATGGGCGTGGCGTGGCGCCATCATCTCTCTGCGTTCTCCTTGGGAGGGCTCCAGAGCCACTGGTCGTGGGCAGCTGCCGGGCTGGGTCTGGACAAATGAGGTCTGGGTCCGTCATCGGGGATGGTGGCCACTGTCCAGATGGGAGTCTCGCCTAAAGCTTTGGGGTGATGATGCTGATGACCAAGGGGAGACTGCTAGGTGGGGACATGTCAGCAGGGGACAGGAATGCGTGACCTAAAACGTGTCTAAAGCTAAGGCTGGTGGGGGCTTAGCGAGGAGCAGCAGAGTGGGGTGGTCCGGAGCCGTCAGGATCTGGAGGGGGAAGATGGAACCAGACAGCAGCTGCCTAAGGACCAGGGAGCAAGATCTCTGTGCTTTAACCTGAGGAGCAGGAGCGTGGGAATTGGAGGCTTTGGGTTTGAGGTGGGGGATGAATCTGCCATGAAACAAATAATCCCCTTCCTCCCAAAAAAAATCCTCAGAGCACTTGGGGAGGGAAGTGTCCCAGTGACTGAGGGAGGGGAGTGCTGTGTAAGGATGGGTCAGCTACAGCAACTTCAGCCCAGGGATCAGGGAAGAGAGGGCCCAGTCCCTGGCCCAGCGGGGAGCAGGCCTGGCAACCTTGACCCGAGCAGCCCCAGGGCCGGAGAGAGGGCTGGGCTGGAAAGGCCCAGATACCTTTCTGCGTCGGGGGGAAGGGGAGGGGCTGCCAGAACTCACCCCCTAGGTTGGAAAATGCCTCCCTCTGAGTTGGAGGGGGGAAAGGCCAAGAAGGAGGTATCAGAAGGAAGGTCCAGGATGGAGAGGGAGAGGGACATGGGGAGGGTTCCCTCCTGGCCTGAGGCCTCTGTATCCCCCAGGTGTTGAGCTGAGAGAAGTGGTGGGGAGGCACCTGGGGGTGGAGAGATTTAAGATGACAACTGGACTTGGGCACATCGCTCACCATCCAGAAAGACCCCAGCCCCTGGCATTCTTCCAGGAGGGGGCTTGCTTTGCTGGCCTGCAGGGGGACTTTGCAGAGCCCGCCTCTGCCATCTCATGTCTAGGACCGAGACCTGCGGGCCCCGGCCTGCACTGGGCTGGAGCTCAGCAGAAGGAAGCCAGCGGGAGGCCTCTTGCCTTTGACTGCCGTGCGTCCAACCTGCAGCGGGCCTCAGGGGGCCGCCTCGGTCCAGCCTGCCCGGGGCTCCCAGGCCGGCGCCCAAGCTCTGGCTCCGTGTCTTCACTCCCGTGTTTGTCCGAGGAGGGAGGGAGGGACGGGGGCTGTGCTGGGGCAGCCGGAACAGCGCAGGTCACCGGGCTGGCTGGGCGAGGTGGCCGGGCAGGGCTAGGGGGGCAGCAGGGGAGGCTGAGGCGGGGGGCTGGTGCACAGCTGTGAGGGGGGTGTAGGGGGTGGCTGGCAGTGCCAAGGAACCCCTCAGAACCTGCAGGTAGGAGGAGCCTGCCATGTCTTATGGGTGTTTTGGGCCTCACCTCTCCATGTCTCATCAGCCTCCCTTATCTGTGTGGTGGGGGCTGGAGAGTGGGTCTACCAGGGACCTCGCGAGGGAGGGGCACAGGAGCCAGCGAGGGATGTCACCCACCCCTACTCCCTAGGAGTGCTTGAGCCCTAGTCCCGAGTCTTGGACCAGCCCATTCGTTGCCTGTGGCCCAGCCAGCCTGGCCTGGGTGCCCCGTCACAGCTGAGCCCGTCACAGCTGAGCCCAGGGTGTCACTGGGAAGCTATGCTGGCACCTGCCACCCCCTCCCCCAGGCACATTTCCCTCCCACTGCCCAGCCCAGCACCATTATGTGTCCGGCTGACCTGTGCTCTCCTGGTCCGGGCAGCCTGGAAGGGTGCACAGGCCCCCATCACAGCCCACGCCCTCAGAGAGATGCCTCCTGAGTCTGCTCAGCCTGGCGCAGGCCCCAGGAAAGGACCCAGGGGGGCAGTTCCTGCTCTAAATCCTGTCCCCATGGGGACGGGACTGGGGTGGAATCCCATCAGTGAATAAAGGCTACAGAGTGAAGGATGGTCCCTGGCGAGTGTACCTGTGTCCCAGTCTTCCTGCCTGAGGGCACCTTCCCACCCATGTGAGGAGTGGGGAAGGGGGGGTACCCCTTCTCTACTAGGCCCCAGGACTCTCAGAGCCAGGCTCTGCTCTCACCCCAGCTGGCTCCCACAAAGCCCTCCTGGCCCGAGACTCTCTTAGACCCCCACCTCCCCCTCCAGCAGACATCTGGGGGTAAGGAGGGGCGGGGGGCACAGGGGCACTTGCCATTCCCGCTCTGTCTGCCGCATAGGAATGTAAGTCCAGGCTCTAGGGGCTCCCGGGACCTGCAGCCCCTGCTGAGCGCTCCCTCCCCCTCCAGCCCCAGCTCAAACCAGAGCCCCCTGCATCAGTACATTCCAGAGCTCAGGCACGAAAAGAGGGCAAGGAGGGAGCGCTCCAGGATAAGAACCTGACCTCAGAAAGCCGGGGCTGTGTTTGGGGAGGGCCCATCCTTGTGCCTCGGCCCTCTCTGGCTCTCCCAGGCCCCTCTGACAGCCTGTCTCCTTGCTGTCACATTAGCAGGCACAGAGGCTACAGGGGCCAAGCGGCAGCCACCCAAGCCCAGGTTCGGGTTCTCTGTTCCCTCCTCTTGTCTCAGCCTCGTCCCTGGGTGTGTGTGCTTAGAGGGTGCAGAAGATTGGCAGACTCAGTCTGACCCAGGCATTCGACCTCCGGGTAGTTACTTAACCCTGGGTCCCCAACCCAGATGGCCTCTAGTGGGGAAGGGTTCCCTGGACCCCAGGCCTGAGGGGTGACTCCTCTTGCAGTAAGTGGGTAGGGCACTGCCTGGGCTGCTCCAGGCCCTGCCAGCACTGGGGCTGTAGGTCCCCGCTCCCACCTCCAGGCAGGGCTGCACCCCTTCCTGCTGTGCTGCCAGCTCCCCCAGGACAGCCTTGGGCCAGGTGCCTCTGCCCAGGCTGACCCTGCCCTCGGCCCCAGCTCCCTCTCCTGCCTCTCCTCCCTGGCCTGGCCTTCACTTCCCGCTGACCCCCAGGCGGGAGGTAAAAGAATGCAGGACCTGCCACATTCCAGCCACCCTGGTCCAGGGTCCCAGGATGGGATGAGACAGGCTCTAAGGCCTCAGCCCTGACCCCTGAGGCGGGAGACCTGAGGAGACTTTCTGGAATTCCTGCTGACAACCCCCCCTTGACCCCTCCCCTCTGACCAAGCCAGGCTCCTGCCTCCACCTCTCCACTGTGCCTGACATAGGCCAGCACCAGAAGGGCCTTAGAGGCAGGGTACGAGGCCCAGAAGGAACAGTGGAGTCCTGAGCTCAGGCAGCCAGAGCCACTTGCTCCCTCACTGTATAGCTGGGACAAGAGACTTCATCTCTGTAAGCCCCGGTTTCCTCGTTAATAAAATGGGGATTTCGGCAGCCTTCATCACAGTGCGATGCACACCCTTTTAAATATGCAGTTTTTCTGATGCCACACACATATTCCAGGTGGGCACCGAGGTGTGTGCAGCAGGGCTGAGGGCTGACTCACAGCCTGTCCCCACTCCCCACAAGGAGGTGAGGCTGTCTCTGATGGCACTGCCACTGTCACTACTGCCCAGGACACTGGACCAGAGCAGCTCAGGGCAGGCTGCAGAGGAGAGGACTCCACAAGGACACCAGGAGGCACAGGGTGTGCCCTGCAGGGCTTGGGGCATGGTCCGATGACCCCTTCATGGGATCTGCCACCTGCACCAGGGCATACCTGTCCCCACACCAGACTTGTGTATGGGGTCCTGCAGGGCCACTGCCTCTGGCCAGCCCACTGTTGGTGGGATCTGCTGTCCTTGCAGTGGGAGTTTGGTGCCTCCCAGGGCTGGTGTGGGAAGAGAGGGGAATTGGATTCCTTCCTGCCTCCCCATCCTCAGCCATGGGCCCAGGTAAGGGGTGACTGTCGGGCCTGGTAGCCTCCTCCTGACTTGCACACGGGAACCTGAGGCCAGTTCTTTGCTTGTGGCTGCTGGGACAGCAGGCTGGGGGGCAGGACTTGCCCAAGGGGCCCCCTCCCTTGTTGAGGAAGCCCTGCTCTTGTGTCCTGTGTGGGAAGCTATAGGACTCGAGCCAGGCCTTTTCCTCCTTCCATGCCCCCACCATTTCTGCCTTCACTCAGGGCAACCCCCAGGCTGGCCCACCTCTGAGCTGTGCTCCACCCTGGGTCTGCAATCCTGCCCAGGAGAGCCTGAGGGTGCCCTCCTGGCTGCCAGTGCTGTCCCAGCCCCTCTCCCTCATACTGGCCTTTCCCCACAGGTGAGCATCTGCGGATCTGCCCCCAAGGGTACACCTGCTGCACCAGTGAGATGGAGGAGAACCTGGCCAACCGCAGCCGTGCCGAGCTGGAGACCGCGCTCCGGGACAGCAGCCGCATCCTGCAGGCCATGCTCGCCACCCAGCTGCGCAGCTTCGATGGTGAGTGCCTCCCAGGGGTGCTCGGGGCCGCAGGGTGCTGGTGCATGGGGCGAGGGGGGTGGCACACTGGGCCTTGTCTGGTGTTTCAATGCGGAGGGTGGGGCATTGGCAGGAGGAGGTGGGGGAGTTAGTGCTTTGGGGCTAGGGTGCTGGGTTGAAGCCCCAGCTGGGATTTGGCGGCTACCCTCAGGCAGGGATCTGCAGGGTTTGACACCCACCTGGGGGTGTGCACAGCCCATTCCCAGTGCACGTTTGGGGACAGAGGGCCTGTCTCATCAGCCCCGCAGAGGCTCCTGTCACCAGCAGATTCTCCCGAGCACCTGCAGAGAGACAGGTCTCGGCCAGATCCTCCCTGCAACTCCGCACGTGCCCCAGGCCGCCACCCCTGGGGACCCGGTGGCCTGGAGCCAGGGAGCTCAGTGCAAGGGCTGAGACTGGGGCTGGGGACAGGGCTGCAGAGTGCAGGGCCTGCCCAGGGGTGGCCGCCACTCAGCCCTTTGTATCGGGGCAGGAGTTTGGGGCCCTGGGGAGTGACCCCTGCAGGCCTTGAGGCCTTGCCAGCTACTGTGTCAGAGCCACATACTCCTCAGCCCAGTCTGAGCCTCACCTTGTGTCTAGGCGGAGAGCAGCAGGCACCTCCAGGGGGACAGTGTGGGGTCAGGAGGACCCCCATAAAGTGACCTCTGATCAGAAACACGAGGACTTGGTGGAGGGAGGCGGCCTGGGCTGAGGTACTGCCCCTGTGTCCCAGCGGAGCTGGGGCGCCAGGACAGTGAGCCTGAGCAAACGAGAGGGAGGGAGCGCTGAGGCCGCGCAGCTCCATGTCGCCGTGAGGGACAGCAGTTGCTGCTGGGGCCCTGGGGTTTGTCTCAGCATTCCTGCTTCTCTGGCTCCTGGACACCTGCTTGTGGCCTCCCAGGCTCCCGGGAGAGTCTGTCTGTCCCCAGGAGCCCCCAAGGCCATTTCCACAGGGCTGCGGGACCTCAGCTATTGGTGTATACCTGGGTCACGGTGGGTCAGAAGCTCCTTCTCTGTGACTTGGACATCGATACTCAGAGCTCAGCCCTCCCCTGGTGTGGGGCCCGTGGGACGCTCCTGGCCCCTCTGGGACTCTCCTTCCTCCTGCCCAGCTGGCCCTAGGGAACGCACCCCTGCACCCCGAGTCAGGAGCCTTCCTGAGCTGCTTGGGTCTGTCCCTTGTGTAGGGACCCTGCTCACCTCCTCTACTCTGTCCTGGGCCTCAGTTTCTCCCCAGTGTCGCTGAGCTCTGGCTCCCACCCCAGCGTGCCACCCAGCCCTGCCCCTTCCTCTCTCCTGCTAAGACCGTTGCCCATCACACCATCTTCCTGGCCTGGGGACGTCCTGCCCACCTGCCTCCTCCTGGCTCTAAGGGGGTCGGTGTCGCTGCCCTGCTCTGGGGCCCATCCCGTGTCAGTGCCCTGCCGCCGTCCTCCATCTGCTGCCCTCTGGAAGCCTCCAGCCTTCCTGTTCGACTCTCCTATCTTTGACATGAAAACACAGACACCCTTTGGGGACATTTGTGTTGAAAATGACCCACTGTGTGCCCAAGGCCCACCTGTGCCCGTACCCCAGGGAGTCTTGTCCAACCCCCACTTCCCATGTCCTCCCCTCCCACCCCCGCCCACAGCAGCTGCTGGCCCCTCCCAGCCTCCAGGGCAGCCAAGGGCCCCTCTGTCTTTGTCTGCAGTGCTGGTGGGAGCCAGCGGGAGGCGGTAGGAGGGGAGCCTGACTGGGCCTCTGGTTGCTGTGTTCAGGGATTGGGAGCCCCATGCCCGCCCCCTCACCAGCCTTCAGGGGCAGCTGAATGGGGCCTGGCAGGAGGTAGGGCCCATGGCCCTCTAGGTGTGTCTGGGCTAATGCATGAACTGCAAGCTGCCCCCTTCTGGGAGAGGCCAGGGCGTTCCAGGTGCCAGGACCTGAGGCGGACACTGAACAGCTGTGTGGCCCGTCTACCCTCCCCACAGTGGCCTGGGAGCTCTCTGTAGCCATGCCAGCCCTGTAGTCCCAGGCCTTGCCAGGGGTCAGCGTGGGGGCTGGTCCAGAGATCTCTAGGCCTGACAGCCACCCTGCTTCAGAGGAGAGCCTCTGCCCTGTGTCCCTGGAGCACCCCGTGGTGGGCCATCGAGCCCCTGGTACCTGTGGGCAAGACCGGCCACGGCCCTAGGGATGCTCTGAGCAGTTACAGACCCGGAAGTCTCACTTCCAAATGGGATGGGGAAGTCCAGGGTCCCATCTAGGCACGGGGTACGGGGCTTTTCCCCAGAGCTCCTGCAGCACATGTGGAGGTCTGAGGGTGAGCCTGTGCCTCCCTGTCCCCTACCCAGCAGGGAAAACATCTGGGGTTCTGGGCTGTGGGAGGCTCCCCAGAGCCCTCAGGCCTGGGGTGCTCACAGCTGAGGCTTCTGGAAGCTGAGAAAAGACAGGACGCCCAGGAGAGCAGCAGAGACAGGGTGGCGGGAAGGGCAGAGGCCCTGGAGATTCACAGGGCAGGCGGCTGGGGCCACAGGGAGCACAAATGGGGACCGGTAGAGAGAAGCAGCAGCTGGCAGGGGAGCACAGACTGGTCCGGCCCTCTTACCCCAGTGAGGCCTCATCTCCACCAGCAGCCCCTCCCTGGGTGTTCTCAGTCACAGAGCATCTGTTCCTGCCCTGGGCTCAGCTCAGAAACAGCCACTGGAGCCCCAGTCAGAGGTCCTGAGATCCAAGAGAGGACCCCTGCCACCTGGGTGTCTGCTCCCCAGGCCAGGGGGTAAGGTCTCGGGGAGCCCCGTGGATGCTCACAGGGCCCACAGCCGCTGCAGTGTGGCGTCCGACTCCAAGGACCTCAGAGTGTATCCTCAGAGCCGCGGGTCTCCCGAGCTGAGTCTCCTGCTCTAGTCCAGCTGTCACAGGGGAAACATTGTCCCGATCACGCCCCCTCCCTGTGTGCAGACCACTTCCAGCACCTGCTGAACGACTCAGAGCGGACGCTGCAGGGCACCTTCCCGGGCGCCTTCGGAGAGCTGTACACGCAGAACACCAAGGCCTTCCGGGACCTGTACGCAGAGCTGCGCCTGTACTACCGCGGTGCCAACCTGCACCTGGAGGAGACACTGGCCGAGTTCTGGGCCCGCCTGCTCGAGCGCCTCTTCAAGCAGCTGCACCCCCAGCTGCTGCTGCCTGATGACTACCTGGACTGCCTGGGCAAGCAGGCCGAGGCGCTGCGGCCCTTTGGGGAGGCCCCAAGAGAGCTGCGCCTGCGGGCCACCCGCGCCTTTGTGGCTGCTCGCTCCTTCGTGCAAGGCCTGGGCGTGGCCAGTGACGTGGTCCGGAAGGTGGCTCAGGTGCGCACAGCCACCCCGGGCTCTCAGAAGGCCCTCCAGACGCCCACGCTCTGCCCAAGGGACTTCCTCTTCCCCCTACTTAACCCTATGTCCCTGAACCTCCTAGCCAGCCTCTGACCTCTGCCCCACAGCCTCAGTCCCTCCTGCATTGGCTGCTACCCACGGCTTGCTAACGGTGCACCCACAGATGTGAGCCCTGCTCCGGGCAGGTGGCTCTGGGCTGGCTCACCCCTCCCCAGACCCATCATGGGCCAGCATGGGAAGGGCCAGGGGCTGGGCTGGATGCTGAGCCAGGCTGTGGAGTGAAGATGCACAGGAGACAGAAGAAAACAACATGTGTGGGGGCCGGGCAGGGTGGGGCTCCGGAGCCTCCCAGGCCAGGGGGATGCCTTGGTCCACTGGGGGGCACATGTCAGACCCAGGTAGGCTGGGGCGCCTTGGTATCCTCAGCAGCATGTGGGTGAGGATATTCGTGCCTCCCCATGAGCCTTGAGATATTAGAATGAGGGCTGTCAGGGCTGGCAGGCCCTGCGAGTCAGGCAAGGGCCACTGCGAGTTGGGGCAGAGCACAGGCCTCCCCTGACTTCCCTCCAGAGCCCCCCACCCTGGGGCTCCATTAGAGGCTGGCTGGGGCTGGGCACGCCCAGGGCCTTGGGGTCTGGCTCAGGCTGCCTTGCTCCCCAGGTCCCTCTGGGCCCGGAGTGCTCAAGGGCTGTCATGAAGCTGGTCTACTGTGCTCACTGTCTGGGAGTCCCCGGCGCCAGGCCCTGCCCTGACTATTGCCGAAATGTGCTCAAGGGCTGCCTCGCCAACCAGGCCGACCTGGATGCTGAGTGGAGGAACCTCCTGGGTGAGCCCCCACCTGCCAGAGCGGCCTGAAACTGTCTTGGGGAGTGTGTGGCGGGGGTCCTGGGGGGGGCGGGTGGTCCCTAGCTCAGGGCTTGGACCCAGGGACCTGATCAGGAATGCCCTGACCAGGGTGTGTGACTTGGGGCAGCTTGCCAGGGAGGGAGCCCTGTGAGGTTGTAGTTTCTTGTGCTTCCCCACTGAGCAAGCAAGCACCTCAGTGTGCATACATGCCAACACATGTGACTCATGGAGGGCCAGCACTTGCTTAAGCTAACACATATATGCACTGTCACATGACAGGCTAACACATGCAAGCTGGCGTGCACACTTGCTGACACACAGCGGGCCAGTGCCCACCAGTATGGTGTGTGCTCCTGTGTGCGTGTGATGACATGAGCTGGGCTGATCTGCATCCATGCCAACACGTGTGTGCTAATATGTACATGCTTATCTAGATCCACTAACGTGTACACATGCTTACATGAGGTGGGACAGCATGCATCTGTGCCAACACACGTGCTACCATGTGCTGACATGGAGCCAACACGTGTGTGCTAATGTGATGGGAGCTGACAAAATGCATAAGCTTTACTTGTACATGTGCTCACCATGCATTCAACACACACATGAACTAAGGTGTACATGGGGGGGCATGAGGTGAGCCAGCATGCATACACACCAGCTCACATGGGCTCATGTGCACACAAGCTGGACCGAGGTGAGTCAGCATATGTACATGTCAACACCTGCATGAGCCAGCATGGACATACATGAGACACGGCAGGCCAGCGAGCATGCAGAATGGCCTCCGTGTGTGTGTGTCCACCTGTGCCCGTGGTGCATGTGCACATGTGGGCGTGGGCCAGGCTGAGTGCAGCTGAGTGCACGTGGCCTGCACACATCACATGGGCCAACCCGAGTGCGTGCGCGGGATCTCCCACACTGACCTGTGCTGTCAAGACTGCATTAACATGCACACGTGGTGACGCCTGTGTGCGCGTGTGTTAACGCCTGTGCTAGACTCCATGGTGCTCATCACCGACAAGTTCTGGGGCACGTCGGGTGTGGAGAGCGTCATCGGCAGCGTGCACACGTGGCTGGCAGAGGCCATCAACGCCCTCCAGGACAACAGGGACACGCTCACGGCCAAGGTGCGGACGGGAGGACATGACGAGCACAGTGGGGTGGGGGTCCTGGATGTGGCTCCATTGGGCTTGAGGGACCCCGCTGCCCCCCAAGGACCCTGTGGTGTCTCCCCAGGTCATCCAGGGCTGCGGGAACCCCAAGGTCAACCCCCAGGGTTCTGGGCCTGAGGAGAAGCGGCGCCGGGGCAAGCTGGCCCCACGGGAGAGGCCACCCTCAGGCGCGCTGGAGAAGCTGGTGAGTGGCCCCTGCCGGTTCACCCGGACCAGGCATGAGGGAGGCAGACAGGCGGGGGCGGGCGGGCTCTGGCAACCCAGTGGCCTGACTGCTGCCCGGCAGGTCTCCGAAGCCAAGGCCCAGCTCCGTGACGTCCAGGACTTCTGGATCAGCCTCCCAGGGACACTGTGCAGCGAGAAGATGGCCCTGAGCACTGCCAGTGATGACCGCTGCTGGAACGGGATGGCCAGAGGCCGGTAGGTGCCCGCCTGGCTGGCACAGCCCTCCCTCCCATGCCGTCTCCATTGGGCTGTGCCTGGACCGGGTGCTGTATGCACAGGGCCACGTCCCTTGCGGGAGGGCTCGAGCCCCACTTCTCTGTGGCCTGCATGAGCTCTGCTCGGTCCCTGGAGGCCTGCTGGGCATCTCAGGCCCAGGGTCTCAGGCTCGGAGGGCGGGAGGGTGTCCTGCTCAGGTGATGGCCCTTTGCAGGGGCTGGAGCAGTGACCTGGGCTCTGCCTGCCTTTCCTCCAGGTACCTCCCCGAGGTCATGGGTGATGGCTTGGCCAACCAGATCAACAACCCTGAGGTGGAGGTGGACATCACCAAGCCGGACATGACCATCCGGCAGCAGATCATGCAGCTGAAGATCATGACCAACCGGCTGCGCAGCGCCTACAACGGCAATGACGTGGACTTCCAGGACGCCAGTGAGAGCAGGGCCTGACCGGGCGGGCAAGGGGCCAGGGATGGCGGGGGTGCCGCAGGGCTGTGACTGCCCTCCAGGTTCCCCCACCCGAGGGGCCCTCTGCTCCAGCATCACCACAGTGACTCAGGACACTGTGCTGCCCAGGCACGGTCACCGAGCCCTGTACCTCTGCGGCCCCTGGAGGCCTGGCCAGGATGTCTTATCAGCTTTGGCTCCAGGGACCAAGGGAGGCAGCCCCAGGGAGTGAGTCTCCCAGCCTCAGGGTCAGCGGGGATCGGGTGCTGCTGGTCCTGGGATTCCACACTGAAAGGATGTCGGGGTCACCTGGCATGTGGGGTCCTCACAGGGTGATGCTGCCCTGGGGTCTCCTGTGGGGACCAGCCTGCCGGAGCCTTTTCTCCTTCCCAGGTGACGACGGCAGCGGCTCGGGCAGCGGTGATGGCTGTCCTGATGATCGCTGTGGCCGGGGGGCCAGCAGGAAGAGCTCCAGCTCCCGGACGCCCTTGACCCATGCCCTCCCAGGCCTGTCGGAGCAGGAAGGGCAGAAGACCTCGGCTGCCAGCTGCCCCCAGCCCCCCACCTTCCTCCTGCCCTTCCTCCTCTCCCTGGCCCTTACAGTAGCCGGGCCCCGGTGGCGGTAACTGCCCCAAGGCCCCAGGGACAGAGGCCAAGGACTGACTTTGCCAAAAATACAAAACAGACGATATTTAATTCACCTCAGCCTGGAGAGGCCTGGGGTGGGACAGGGAGGGCCAGCAGCTCTGAGCAGGGGCAGGTGCAGAGGCCCTGGCCCCAGGCCTGGCCTTGCCTGCCTCTCTGCCTTTTAATTTTGTATGAGGTCCTCAGGTCAGCTGGGAGCCAGTGTCCCCACAAGCCATGTATTTCAGGGACCTCAGGGGCACCTCCGGCTGCCCAGCCCTCCCCCAGCTCCCTGCACCGCTGCAGAAGCAGCCCCTTGAGGCCTGCAGAGGAGGCCTCAAAGCAACCCGCTGGAGCCCGCAGCGAGCCTGTGCCTTCCTCCCCGCCTCCTTCCGCTGGGACTCCCAGCAGAGCCCACCAGCCAGCCCTGGCCCACTCCTCAGCCCCCAGAGAAGCCCCACAAAGGCTTTCTGGGTGTCCACCCTCCAGGGTCTAGCGGAGCCTCTGAGATGATGCATGATACCCTCCCCTCAGCGCAGGCTGCAGAGCCCGGCCCCACCTCCCTGCGCCGTTGAGGGGCCCTAGGGTCTGCAGGGTTGGGGCCTGAGAAAGCACCAGTGCCGAGGAGTCTGAGGACTCTGTCCTCCCACAGACCTGCGGTGAGGAGCCTCCATGCGCGGATGACGGGCCACTGACCCACCTGCGCTTCTGCTGGAGGAGGCGGAGCTGGGCCCGAGGCCCAGGGAGGCAGCATGGGCTCTGCTGATGTGGGCTGCCCCCTTGCACACGGGGCTCACAGGGCAGGCCTTGCTGGGGTCCAGGGCTACGTGAAGACCGCGAAGGCTGAGGAGCAGCTGGGACCTGCTTGCTCCCATCCTCACCCAGATCAGGAACCAGGGCTTCCCTGTTCAGGGTGACACAGGCCAGGGCTCAGAGTGACCCTTGGCTGTCACACAGGGGTGCTGGTGGCTGGTGAGACCCAGCACCGCAGACGGGAACGCCTAGGTCCCTTCCCGACCCAGCCAGCTGCAGGGGATGGGGACCTGGATAGTTAAGGGCTTTTCCAAACGTGCATCCATTTACTGACACTTACTGTCCTTGTTCACGGAGAGCTGTTTGCTCCTTCCAGATAGCGTTGGAGAGACACAGGGCCCACCTTGGACCCTGGCGACCTCCTGTCACTCACTGAGGCCATCAGGACCCTGCCCCAGGCCTGGACGGGCCCTCCTTTCCTCCTGTACCCCAGCTGCCAGGCGGCCCTGGGGAGGGGTGGTATCATGTTGGGAAGGGGTCCTGCAAGGGGAGGACTTGGAGGGTCTGGGGGCAGCTGTCCTGAACCAACTGACCCTGAGGAGGCTGCTTAGTGCTGCTTGCTTTTCATCGCCGTTCCGCACAGTGGACAGAGCGCCCTGGTTGCTGGTCAGGTCCCCATGGCTTCTGTTCTCTGGAACCTGACTGTAGACGTTTTGGGTTCAGGAGCACCCCAACACAGGCATGTCCACCCCATAATAACCCTGCCATTACCAGGGTGGGCTGGGGACTCTGGCACAGTGATGCGAGGTGCCAGGACAGCAGCACTCCTGCTGCACACGGATGGCCCGGGGGTGGCGCTCAGACCCCACCCTATGCTCATCTCTGGAAGGGGCAGCCCTGAGTGGTCACTGGTCAGGGCAGTGGCCAAGCCTGCTGTGTCCTTCCTCCACAACGTCCCCCCACCACTCAGTGTCAGCGGGTGACGTGTTCTTTTGAGTCCTTGTATGAATAAAAGGCTGGAGACCTACAGCAGGGTGAGGCCTCATGGCGGGGTGGGGGAAGAGAGAGAGAGAGAATGTGTGTACGTGTGTCCGTCTGGGGTTTGGGCATGGACCACACTTCCGTGTTCAGGGTGAGCGTGCAGCCCCTGCCAGCTGCACTCCACCTCGCCCTGGGCAGACAGGTCTGTGTGCCCCTCTCCTTGGTGCAGGGGAGAAGGAAGACGCCAGGGCACGGAGACCCAGATGGCCTCCAGCAGGCCCCACCTCCCATCTACCTCTTCCTGCCTCTTGGTCCCACTCTGGGCACACACAGCACAGAGATCCTCTACCCCGGAAGGTTCTGGTTCCTGCCAGGTGGCCTCAGAGATGCCCAAGGGGCCAGAGAGAAGGAACTAAGGATGCCCTTGTGGTCCAGTTTGTCCCCAGCCACCTTTCTCCCGAGGTGGAGGGTCCTGTGTAACCCTAGGGGCTCCCTGTAGCCCCGCTCCTGTTCCTGTGGGGTCATGGCCAGAGGCTGGGAAGTGGCACGGCGGCACTGGCAGAAGCGTCCACTCCTGGGTATGTCCCTCAGCTGCTTTATTGAGAATTGCAGCCAGCACAGGTTGGTCTGGTGAACATTTTTAACATTGCGCTTCCATCATCTGGGACCCAGGAATACTGCAGGCCCCCTGGCAACTGGGACCTCCAGGCCCCTTGTGAGCGGGAGAGCACAGAGGGGTGGGTGGGCACCCCGGGAGGGAGACACAGCTTCACCCAGCTCTGCTGAAGTCCACTGCTCAGCAGGTCACAGCTCCGGGCAGGACCAAGGGCTGCACACGCACTTCCCCCAAAGCATCTGCAGCCGCCAGGTCCCTGGTAGCCACGATCCTCACTTGCCCCTTCACGAGGCCCAGAGGCCCAGTTCCTCCTCCAGGAAATCAGGGTGGGGTGGAGTCCTCTCCCTGGTGGGCCAGGGGATGCAGCCTAGGGGCTCAGTGGGACCCCTAGGGGACAGGTGAGCAGCCAGACGCTCATCAGTGGCTGTAGTTGTGATGACGTGTTTGGTCCAGCCGGCAGGATCTCAGGCTTCCAGGCACCACTTTGCCCAGCTGCTTCAAAACTTCCACAAGCCCTTTTTGAACCGAGGCAAATACATCTTTCCTGTCAGGGAAAGGAGGACACAGGTGCGATGTGCACTCTATGCAGAACCAACACCAGGCCAGGAGTGGGTGGGAAGGGGCACCTGGCCAGTCTCAGCCCTGCCTGCCCAGGCACACCACAGACCACCAGGGAGCTCCAAAGTTCTGCCCACCCCAGTGCTACCCCAAGAGGTTGCTCAGGGAGAGACCCCTTCCAGCCAGGACTGGCTTTCAGTCCCTCTCCGTTCCTCACAGAAATTCCAGAAGCTGACCCACCCACACTGATGAGCAGAGAGCAGCCCCTCAGGCAGCCTCCCTTGAGCAGCCCAGCCCAGCCGCGGTGGGTGGCCTCAGCATCCCACACCATCTGCAGGCACCCCGGCAGGCCAGCACTGGTGTCTACACATACACCCATCACACGTGCACACACACATGCACATGTGCACACTCTTACACGTGTGTACACAAATGCACATGTGCACACTTACCCATCACACATGCACACACACACATGCACACATGCACACCACACACACATGCACACATACGTATGGACACATACAATGCCCTGTGCATGCACACACAAGCACACATCCATACACATGCACACACACCTGCACTCACGCACACATGCCCATACACACACATGCACATGTGCACACTTCTGTGCACGTGCACACATGTAGACATGCACACGTGTCCATACACACATGCACACATTACATACATCCACAGTACACACACATGCACGCACACAGAGACAGACACACCCGTGGGTGCACACACTGCTGTGCAGGTGACCCTCAGTATTCTTTATCTGGGGACAAGGCCCTCCATCGAGAAACACCATTTATAATCGCAGTGCTCCCTTGAGTTTGGGACAGAAAACTAACTCCCACGTCTCAGTCCACCTTCCTCCTGCCCTACGCACTACTGAAATCACTGAAGGACCATAACTGGGCGTCCATCTCTCCAATGGACACTGAAGGCTGGTGGCACAGCATGTGTCACAGCCATCAAAGAAGGGGGTAGAGTCTAGGGAAGGTGGGGCTGAGAGACCCCAACAATAAGGCCACCACAGCTTTCCTGAGAGTGGGTGAGGGGCAGTAAACCTTACAGGCTTCACAGATGCCACGGCTGAGGATGAGCTGGAGGCCGTCACTGCCCAGCAAGCTGTCCTCGTGTGCACAGGAGCCCCTCCCCGATGAGGCCACCCCATAAAGCGAAACCAGTGAGTCTAAACATTTCCCTCCTTCTTTCATATGGCCTGGAAATATGAACAGGAACCTTCATGGTTTCTAGCACAAATCCATGTTTATACTCAATCTGAGAAAGCACAAAAAAAGAGCCAGTAAAAAACTTATAGAAAACGTCAAAATATGCAGCATCGGCCTGGGAAATCAGACCAACTGTCCTGATGTGGGAATTACAAGAAACAGGAGCAAACACTGGGAAATGTTGACTTTGAAAAGATGACAGCAACGTAGTAGACTCAGCTAAAATAACCCTCTTTCCTCAGAGACACGTCGAAATTCTGGAAAAAAGTCAGTTTCGCAAAGTTAATACCTATCTGAGGTCACAGAAGAGCTAAAAACCTCATGTGCTGAAAAGAAAAAGAAAGTGAGAGGCTTCAATGAATGGGAAGCGGGGAGAGTGGTGTATCAGGCACAGAAATACCCTCTCAGAATTGAGGCTTGGGAGTGATGGGTGTCCAGAGACCTGGATGAGGGCTAGGAGCTGGAACTGGAACCCCAGGTGACCTGCAAACCTCAAAGAAACGACAGAGTTCTCCCTATTGCCAGAGATGGGCCAGGAAAGCTTTTGCCACCGAGGGGGAGGGGAAAAAAAAAAAAAAAAAAAAAAAAAATCCTCCTTCTTGAAGAACCAGTGGCTGGTGACAAAAGATAATGAGTAAATACAAAAGTACCTGGAGGGTTTGTCCACAGTGAGGAAGTGAGATTCCCTCAGAGAAATCACAAGGCCTCAGTGACATGAGCTCAAATTCTTTTCTTCTTTTTTTTTTCTTTGAGACGGAGTCTCACTCTGTCGCCCAGGCTGGAGTGCAGTGGCGTGATCTCGGCTCACTGCAAGTTCCGCCTCCCGGGTTCACGCCATTCTCCTGCCTCAGCCTCCCGAGTGCAGCTGGGATTACCAGATTCTTTAAAATTTCAAAATGCAAAAAAAACAAAAAACAAAACAAAACAAAAACGGCACCAGAGCCAGCACCCTGCGAACTTTAGATAGAGAAGACTGAAATGGTCTATAAAGTAAGTGTTTTGTGTTACCAAAGAGAAAAGGGGGAGAAATAGAAACCACAAAGATAGAACAATACCATTTTTAAAAAGAAAAAATAAGGAGATTGGAAAAAGTACCAAGTGAAAGTAACGTCAGCAAGCTGGCAGCATAGGGGACCCCCTGCTTTTAACCACCTATTGCAACAAGAATTTGGCAGCCATCCACACAAAGTGCCTTCGTGGGAACCTCAGGACTCTGGTAGGAGGCTGTGAAACCCTGATGGAGCCCAACTGAGAAGGGCTGTTTTAAGAGTGCAGGTTTGCACCCAGGCGGCAGGCTCACCAAATGGGGTCCTTTGCATATCCAGAAATGGCCGCACCCCCCTGAAGGCAGGCCCACCAACCTTGGTTCCACCGCAGATTCTGAAATAGCCCTGTAAGTCAGCTCCAACCCCTTAGCGGAGTCTGAAAGCAGTCCTGCCTTCCCAAGGACTTGCTGGGAGACACTTGTCTGAGTTAGGCCACAAAATCCCACAAAAGTTGTTGAAATGGTTCTGAGTTTACTCCATCCCTCCCCAGTCACAGTCCTGGAAGAGTCCTGCCCACCCAAGGACCACCGAGAGACAAGCCCATCTGCATGCAGGGAGGCAGGCCTACCAATCTACAACCGCATGCCGCGAGGCAGGCTTACCAATCTACAACCGCACGCCGCGAGGCAGGCCTACCAATCTACAACTACACAGGTTGACCTGTGACCCAGCTCCAGCCCCACTCAGCCATGGTCTGAAGACAGTCCTGCCCATCCCAAGAACCTGACAGAAGGCATGCCCATCTGTGCCCCCAGAGGCAGGCCTACAGACCTCAGTCTCAGCTGTGAACCTTAAAGCAGCCTTGTGACTTGGTTTCATCCCCTTTTAACCACGGTCTGGGGTCAGTCCTGTCTGTCAGGAACTCACCCAGTGACTGAGTGCACCCTTGTCCCAGAGCTAGCCCTGTTCCTCAAGGTCTTAAAGGCAGTCCAGTCTGCCCAGGGACCGGACATGATCAATGCCTGCTCCAATCCTGAATAGGCCCACCAACCACAAACCCCACTGTATACTCAGCAGCAGCCATGTGACTAAACTAATCCTGGAGGCAATCCCTTCAGAGACCCAACAGATCTTTATCTGTCAAAATCAGTCTGTAAAGGCTGAAAGAGGTGTTTGCTCCTTCAAATTGAGACACCAATGCAAGGCTCTATGAATAATAATCAGGCCAACATGATGCCACAGCTGGGCATGGTGGCTCACACCTGTCATCCCAGCACTTTGTGAGGCTGAGGCAGGTAGGTTACTTGAGGTCAGGAGTTTGAGACCAGCCTGGCCAACATGGTGAAACCTCGTCTCTACTAAAAATACAAAAATTAACTGAACATGGTGGTGCATGCTTGTAATCCCAGCTACTCGGGAGGCTGAGGTGGGAGAATCGCTTGAACCCGGGAGATGGAGGTTGCAGTGAGCTGAGATTCTGCCACTGTACTCCAGCCTGGGCAACAAGAGCAAAACTCTGTCTCAAAAAAAAATAAAAGATACCATCAAAAGAAACTAGTAAAGCTCCAGTAAGTGATCCCAAAGAAATGAAGATCTATACATTGCCTGACAATTCAAAACCACCTTCTTTTTTTTTTTTTTTTTTTTTTTTTTTGAGACAGAGTCTCGCTCTGTCGCCCAGGCTGGAGTGCAGTGGCCGGATCTCAGCTCACTGCAAGCTCCGCCTCCCGGGTTTACGCCATTCTCCTGCCTCAGCCTCCCCAGTAGCTGGGACTACAGGCGCCCGCCACCTCGCCCGGCTAGTTTTTTGTATTTTTTTTAGTAGAGACGGGGTTTCACCGTGTTAGCCAGGATGGTCTCGATCTCCTGACCTCGTGATCCACCCGTCTCGGCCTCCCAAAGTGCTGGGATTACAGGCTTGAGCCACCGCGCCCGGCCCAAAACCATCTTCTTAAAGAAACTCGATAACATGTGAGATAACTCAGACAACCAAAAAAATAAGAAAAACAAATGCATAAAATGTAAAGTTTAAACCATAAAAAACCAAATAGAAGTCCTAGAGCTGAAAAACACAATGACAAAATTGAAAAATTCAATAAAGAGCTTCAACAGACTCAATCATACAGAAGAAAGAATCGGTAAACTTGAAGACAAATTATTTAAAACTCACCAATTAACCAAGAAAAAAAAAAAAAAGAATAAAAAAGGGGTAAAGAATAAAGAGTGAAAAATGCATAAGGGACATATGGAGACAAACAAGAAAATAAATACATGAATTATAGAAGTCTCAAAAGAAGACAGAAACAAAGAGCAGAAAGTTTATTTTAAGAAACAAAGGCAGAAAACTTTTCTAAGTTGGGGTAGACACGGACAGATTCCATATGGATGTGGATATATGTTGATGCAAGGTTCAACATATGAACACCTATAAATGTGACACACCATGTTAACAGAATAAAGGATAACAATCATATGGTCATCTCAATAGACACAGAAAAAGTATTTGATAAAATTCAACATCCTGCTTTGGTAAACTCTCAACAAATTAGATACAGAAGGAATATACCTCAACATAATAGAGGACATATATAACAAGCCTACAGTTAACATTATACTCAATAGTGAAAAGCTGAAAGCATTTCCTCTAAGATCATGAACAAGACAAAGGTGCCCACTCTCACCACTTATTTTTTTTTTCCTTTTTTGAGACAGAGTCTCGCTCTGTTGCCCAGGCTGGAGTGCAGTGGCGTGATCTCGGCTCACTGCAACCTCCGCTTCCTGGGTTCACACTATTCTCCTGCCTCAGCCCCCTGAGTAGCTGGCTGAGACTACAGGCACCCGCCACCATGCCCGGCTAATTTTTTTTTTTTCTTCAGTAGAGATGGGGTTTCACTGTGTTAGCCAGGGTGGTCTAGATCTCCTGACCTTGTGATCCACCTGCCTTGGCCTAACAAAGTGCTGGAACTACAGGCATGAGCCAGCACGCCCAGACAACATGATCTCTTTTTAAAAATCTTTTATTTTAGGTTTAGGGTTACATGTGCAGGTTTCCTATATAGATAAACTCATGTCACAGGGGTTTGTTATATGGATTGTTCCATCACCCAAATACTAAACCTAGTACCTAATAGTTATTTTTTCTAATCTCTCCAACCTCTTACCCTCTACCCTCAAGTAGGACTCAGTGTCTGTTGTTTCCCCTTTTTTGTATCCAAATGTTTTAATCATTTATCTCCCACTTAATATAAGTGAGAACATGTGGTATTTAGTTTTCTGTTCCTGTGTCAGTTTGCTAAGAATAATAGCCTCTAGCTCCATCCACATTCCTGCAAAGGGCATGATCTAGTTCTTTTTTATAGCTGCTTAGTACTTCATGGTGTATATGTACCATATTTTCTTGATCCAGTCTACCACTGATGGGCATTTATGTTGATTCCATGTCCTTGCTATTGTGAATACAACTACAGTGAACATATGTGTGCATATATGTCTTTATGGTAGAACAATTTATATTCCTTTGGGTACATACACAGTGATGAGATTGCTGGGTCAAGTGGCAGCTCTGTTTTTAGCTCTTTGAGGAATCACCACACTGCTTTCCACAAGGTTGAACTAATTTACATTCACACCAACAGTGCGTATGCATTCCCTTTTCTCTGCAATCTCACCTGCATCTATTATTTTTTTACTTTTAATCATAGCCATTCTGACTAGTGTGAGACGGTATCATATTGTGGTTTTGATTTGCATTTCTCTAATGATCAGTGATATTAAGCTTTTTTCATATGCTTGTTGGCTGGATACGTATGTCTTCTTTTGAAGAGCGGACATGATCTCTTGTATGTACAAAATTCTAAAAGTTCCACCAAAAAACCTGTTAGAAGTAATAAATGAATTCATTAAAGTTGCAAGATACAATATCGACACACAAAAGTTAGTTGTGTTTTTATGCACTAACAATTAACTATCTAAAAAGGAAATTAAGAAAATTACCCCATTTACAATAGCATAAATATAACAAAATACTTAGCAATAAATTTAAGTGAGGTAAAAGATCCTTGCTTAAATGCTTAAATAAAATACTTAGCAATAAATTTAAGTGAGGTAAAAGAACCTTGCTTAAATACTTAAATAAAATACTTAGCAATAAATTTAAGGGAGGTAAAGGATCCTTGCTTAAATTTATTGCTAAGTATTTTATTATTTTTATGCTATTGTAAATGGCATTGTTTTCTTAATTTCTTTTTCAGATAGTTCATTGTTAGTGCATAAAAACAACTAATTTTTGTATGCTGATATTGTATCTTGCAACTTTAATGAATTCATTATTACTTCTAACAGGTTTTTTGGTGGAACTTTTAGAATATATACTGAATACTATAAATAAATACTATAAAATATAGAACATGTACTGCAAACTATAAAATATTGATGAGATAAATTAAGGTACAAACAAATGGAAGATATTTTATGTTCATGGATTGGAAGAATACTGTTAAAATGTCCATACTACCCAAAGCAGTCTACAAACTCAATGCAATGTCTATCAAAATTCCAATAGCATCTTTTTTACAGAAATAGCAAAAACAATCTTAAAATTTGTATGGAATCACAAAATAATCAGCTAAAGCAAACTTGCAAAAGAAGAACAAATCTGGATATATCACACATCCTGTTTTCAAGTATATTACAAAGCTGTAGTAATCAAAACAGTATGATACAGTCATAAAAACAGATAAGAGTCCAGAAATAAACTCACACATATGCAGCCAACTAATCTTTGACAAAGGGACCAGGAATATACAATAGCAAAAGGAGCCCCTTTGACAAATGGCGCCTGGAAAGTTGGATATCTACATGCAGAAGAGTGAAATCAGACCCTTATCTTACACCATATACAAAAAATAAATGGATTAAAAGTGTAAATTTAAGACCTGAAACCGTAAAATTTCTAGAAGACATAAGGAAAATGCCCCCTTGACATTGGTCTTGACAATGACTTTTTGGATATGACACCAAAAGCACAGGCAACAAAAGCAAAAATAAAAAGTGGGTCTACACCAAACTAAAAAGCTCTGCACAGCAAAGGAAACAATCAATAAAATGAAAGTCAATCTACAGAACTGGTGAAAATCTTTGTAAACCACATATCTGAATTAGATTTATGTCCAAAATACTTAAGAAATTCATACAACTTAACAGCAAAAAAACAAATAGCCTGATTTTTTAAATGGGTAAAAGATCTGAATAGAAATTTTTTCAAAGAAAATGGCCAACAGGTATATGAAAAGGTGCTCATCTAATCATCAGGGAAATGAAAAACCACAATGAGACATCGCCTCACACCTGTTAGGATGGCCATTATCAAAAAGGCAAGAGATAACAAGTGTTGACAAGAATGTGGAGAAAAGGGAACCCTTGTGCACAACTGATGAGAATGATCGGTACAGCCATTATAGAAAACAGTATGGAGGTTTCTCAAAAATTAAAAATAGAGTTACCACATGAACCAGCAATCCCACTAGTGGGCGTATATCCAAAGGAAATGAAATCGCTATGTCAAAGAGATACCTGCACTCCCATCTTCATTGCAGCATCATTCCTAATAGCCAAGAAATGGAAACAACTTAAGTGTCAGTGGATGGAAGGATGGATGGATGGATAGATGGATGGATGGATGGAGAAAATTGATGCATATATGCAATGTAATACTATTCAGCTATACAAAGGAAGGAAACCCTGCCTTTTGCAACAACATGGATGAACCTGGAGGACATTATGCTCAGTGAAATGAGCCAGACACAGAAGGACAAACACTGTATGATCTCACTTGTATGTGGAATCTTGAAAACTCAAATTCATAAAAGCAGAGAGTAGAAAGCTGGTTGTCAATAGCTGGGGGTGGCGTGGGGCTTGGAGTTAGTCAAAGGGCGCAAACTTTCAGTTAGACAGGACGAGTAAATTCTGGGGTCTTGTGTACAACATGGTGACTGTAGTTAACAGTACTGTGTTGTTTACTTGAAATTTGCTAAGAGTAGATTGTAAGTGTCCTCATCTTACACACACATGCGCACACACCCTCATCTCACACACGCATGCGCACACACACCCCTCATGTCACACACACATGCACACACACCCACCTCATCTCACACACACATATGCACACATCCATCTCATGTCACATGCACACACACCCACACCCACCTCATCTCTCACACACGCGCACACATCCACCTGTCACACACACATACAGTCACCTCATCTCACACATGTGCACACACCCATGTCACACATGCACACACCCACCTCTCACACACATGTGCACACATCCACCTGTCACATGCACATACACCCACACCCACCTCATCTCACACACATGCGCACACATCCACCTGTCACACACATGCACACCCATCCACCTCATGTCACACACACGCACACACACCCACATGTCACACACACATGCACACACACCCCACCTCATCTCACACATGCACACACATCCACCTCATGTCACACACACATGCACATACACCCACCTCATCTCACGCATGTGCACACACCCACCTCATCTCACACACACGCACACATACCCACCTCATGTCACACACATGCACATACACCCACCTCATCTCACACACATGTGCACACACCCACCTCATCTCACACACACAGGCACACATACCCACCTCATGTCACACACGTGCACACACCCACCTCGTCACACACACATGCGCACACACCCACAAATGGGAAGTATGAGGTGATGGATGTGTTCATTAATTTGATCATGGTCATCATTTCATGATGTGTATGGATATCAAATCATTATGTGTACACCGTGAATATATACAATTTTTATTTGTCAATGATACCTCAATAAAGTTAGGGGAAAAAAGCACCAAGTGGAGCTGAAGTGGTAACAGTCCCCATCAGAAGGCCAGACCCCCGACATGGGGAGGGTCAGTGGGGACTGCTGCAGCAGGCAGGGGCTGGGCTGTAAGGACCAAGAGGGAGCTCAGCTCTTGGACCCGCTGAGGTGGGAGTTGGAACAAAGACCTCCCCGTGGAGATGACATAAGCCCACAGGCCCCTCCTCTACAGGTTCACAGCCTCAAGGCAACAAAAGACCACCCACTGTCTGCTTCCATCTGGATGACATTGAACCTCTAGAGACAAGAAGAGTAGGCAAGGAAGCCTTAACTATACAGTGCAGGGCTGTGGCTGTCCACGTGGGAAAGATAAACAGGGTCCCTACATCATGGTGTCAACACAAACATATCTTCATCACTGTCTTATGGAATAGGGACCGAAATGTGAAAAGCGATTCCTCACCACATGGAGACGACAGCAGAGGAGAACACGCATGGCCGCAGGTTGGAACAAGCCTTCCCAGAGACAAAACCCTACGCTGCAGAGGCAAAGGGGACGACGGCGAGGCATGCGTGCTCCAAACTGCGTGCACAGGCACGGCACCGTGAGACAAGGCCATAGAGCATGCAAGATGCTCCCATAAGCAATAAAAAAAGACAGTTTAATAGGAAAAGGGGGCAAAGATCACGCTCACACGTAATTCACCGACATGGAACTCTAAGTGGCCAATAAATTAATGTATGAAAAAGCCCTGAACTTCATCCATCATCAAGGAAATGCAAACCGATGCTTTCCAACCGATGGTGCAGTGTAAAATCTTCACGCAGAGAGCAAGTCCACATCCCACGCAAGGAGGTACAAATGAAAAGCAGAATCACAAAACAGGAGAAAGGTGGCAGGTTTAGCTGCATCTCATTCTGTTTCCGTAAAATCCAGGCATTGGAGCAGGACAACACGTGTGTATATGTCCCACCGCATGCTGGTGGCTCAGAGCCTCCTTTGATTATTCTACCATTTTTTGTTTTTGTTTTTAAGTTGAAATAGTGTATCAGGTCAGAGCCAGGTTTTGAAAGGCCTTGAAGCTTACAAGGTGGCAGGCAGTTACTTAAAGAAAAATCACAAACAATTCAGCATGGAGGCACGGCCTGTGCGGGAAGTTTCTGTTTTCCAGTTAATCAAAGGAAGACACGGGCTGAGGCAGATGGGGGCTGGTGGGGAGGAGGGAGGCAGGTGCCGGCACTCCAGGCTCCAAGAAGAGCAGGCGAGGCCAGGCCCTGTCCCTGTGATGTCCAAGGAAGAAAACCCTGGCCAACAGCTATGTTGTCTGCCTCCTTCCTGGGACCACAGGACATACCTTGGCTACCCGCTCCTGCCCGCTGCCCCACCTTTCCAGAGAACACAGGAGCTCCCTGGCTTCTGGGTAGAACCCTGACACCCGAAAACTCCAGGCCCTTTATCTCCAGCACAGCCTTCCAGGTCAGAACCAGAGCCGTCCCCTCTGCCTCCTGCGCTCTCCTCCCCACCGTTTGTGTCCCTCTCAGACCCCAGCACCGCTTTCTGTTCCTAGTTTTCATGCCCTCTCCGCCCAAGGCTCCTCTGGCCGCCACCTGGCATCCCCTAGGTGGTTGCCCACTCTCCTGAGAGGCAAGGTATAGTGGGGTCTGGGGGCAGCAGGTGGTACAGGCTGAGCCAGGGGAGAGGCTGGCCCCAGACCCACCCTCAGCATACCAACCCTTCAACAGCCACCTGGGCAAGCCCAACCCTCCGCTCTGCAATGAGGCCGCAGGGCCTGGAGGCTGCCCAGGGTTCAGGCCAGTAGGGGGACACAGGGGAAGCAGGAGAGGGAGGACTGTGGGGCTGGGGCACAGAGCACCCCTGGACCTGCTGGGACCCCCTTCTGTAGCGCCTTCAATAGCAGCACAGCTGGGCTGGGGGCTGGTGCTCAGCAGACGACAGCAGACTCAGGGACACCCTTCCTGGGCCTTTGGGCCAATGCACCTGAAGCCGTGTTCCCCTGCTGCCCCAGAGAGTTGGGGGTGAGCCCCAGGGTAGGAGCCCTCTCCTTTGCTCCCAGTCCCACTGTAGAGGGTCCCAGGGAGCTTCAGACTCAACACATGTCCCAGCCTCTGTGTCTCCCTGCCTTCCCTCCCCAGATCCCCCTGCTCCTCATCTCCATCCCATGGGTGACCCCCTCCTCCCACCCTAGACCACCTGACTTCCCCGCTGCTGAGGCTCCTTCATAGCTGCCAGGGTTCCACGGTGCCGGCCTGCCCCGGCTCACTGTCACCGGCTCAGGAGGCAGCAGCGGCCTGCAAGTCAGCAAGGGGAATGGCCTAGGCTCAGGCAGAGCAGGTGATGCCCTGGACACCCTGGAGAATCACGGGACGCTCCCATGTGCCTCCCTCTCCCTGCTTCCAAGGCAGTTGGCTGGAAGGAAGTTCTCAGAAACGGCGACTTGTGGAGCACCTGAGATGAGCTCCAGGCCTCAGGCTTCTTAAAGACGCCATGGCTGTGGCTTGGCCCAGTCATCTTGCGCCCAGCAGGTACACCATGCCACCCAGCCACGGTGCCTGGTCCTCAGCCTTCGAGGAGACAGATGAGTGTGCATCTACCTTCCAGATAGACCATGAACTGCTCCTCCCAGACCCTCTGCCCAGGATCCCCACTCACCATCCAGTGCCCAGGGCGACTGTGGGGCACCAAGGCTGCCCTCCTGGGGAGGGACAGTGGGGGAGGCACTGGCCCTGCAACCAACGGGCAGGAGACCATCTCACAGCCAGGATGGGACTGAAGATGGCTGTGGGGATGGGGCAGGGTGGGCAAGGACAAGCACCCCTGTATCCCTCCCTGACCTGGAGACTGCCCAGGAGAGCCTGGAGGGGCCTGGGGGACACAAGCGGCTCCCTGTGCCTGCTGTCCTGCCTCCCCGTGGGGACAAGAGAAGGCTCCAGCCAGAGACCTCCACTTATAGTCAGAAGCCTGGGACAAGTCTCAGAGAGGCTGCTCAGGGGAGAAAAGAGCTGAGGGCACTGAGAAGTAGCAGGGGTCTGGATCCCGGGGATTCTCTCCCCTCCCTCTGCCCCGGCCCGGCCCCACATTCTCCTAGGTGAATACTGTGGCTCTCACATGTGGCCCTCATCCCAGAACTCCACGTTCACAGACAGCTAAGGGGATGGGCCATACTGTGTTCCCCAAGGGGAGGATGGAGGGCTGCACGGAGCAGCCTGGCTCTCAGGGGACCTCCTCTAGGGCTCGAGAGCAGAAACAGACAGAGCCCAGAAGCAGACAGGGCCCGGAAACAGACACGGCCCGGAAACAGACAGGGCCCGGAAACAGACAGGGCCCGGAAGCAGACAGGGCCCGGAAGCAGACAGGGCCCGGAAGCAGACAGGGCCGGGAAGCAGACAGGGCCCAGAAACAGGGCCCGGAAGCAGACAGGGCGGAAGCAGACAGGGCCCGGAGGCAGACAGGGCCCCGCACCCTCCCAGGCCACAGCCACTTTCCACCTTGCAGAGCAGAGTGACCTCTGCAGGAGCTCAGGGAGGCCCCGGCAAGCCTCCCTTCCACTGCGAACGCTCTGGTGCTGCCGGACTCCAAGCTGCTGAAGTGCAGACAGCTGGGTCCATAAAGGGCAAAGCTGACCACGGTGACAGCGAAGGGCCCTGAGTTGTTTCTGAGGGTCTCTGAGGACGAGACCCAGCTGCTGGAGCCCCTCGAGACCCTGAGGCAGCAGCGGAAGGTTCAGCGGCATCTCTGCTCTAAATGGAGTCTCTGCGGGAAGAGGGGCCTCGAGGGAGAGGAAGGACAGCCTGGAGGACCCCCAGTGTCGAGGCCTGTCCACAAACCGGGTGCGGTACCCGACTTGAAGCAAAGCAGGGGCTCCATGAGGCGTGGGTCCTCCACGTTCCTCCCTGACATGCTGGTGACCACCACAGGCAGGGCAGGACCAGGATATGCCCTGAACCACGGGGGGCTTCACCACACATAGAACACACAGAGGCGAGCATAGATTGGACAGGCAGGGCAGCCGTGCAAAATGAAGTCTGAGAAAGAGTTAAAGATTGAAGGGCGAGAAATTAATCAACAGAATGAGTTCAAGTGTGACACGCCATGGGAAGGCATGCTGGCCTCCACCCAAGAAAAGGGCTGCTGAAGGCATTCCCACAAACCGCCAGGCGCTGCCATGCTGTCATCCCAGGGTGCTGCGTGACGCCCGGCAAGGAACCAAGAGCCAGAAAGACCGAAAAGAAGAGGCTCAGCAGGTACGGCGTCCACAGGGACCACGGCAACTACTCAGGGAACTCAGCTGCCCTACCGGCAACCATGCTTGTGGCCCCCTTCACCAATGGGTGCGAAATAGGAGATTCCTGCTGGGGTGTGTACAAGGCAGGACCTATCAGCTGAGTCTCCACTAAGGGCCCAGAGCGCCGCCTTGTACCAGCACGGTCACAGCAGCTGGAGGCTCTGCCTGAAACAGCAGAATCCCTGCCTGGTGGGGACCACCGCTGGCAGGTGAAATGTCAAATGTCAACATCTGGGGAGGGGATGGAGAGAGGAGCTGCTCCAAGAGGGGGTGGTCCACTCCCTTCTGAAGCCCCCAGCCCCTCCTGCCTTCCCAGGACAGAGCCGTCACACACAGGCTACAGGGCCCCTCCTTGCTGTAACAAACAAGCCCACCCTGCTCACGCCACCAGCCTGGCCCTGCAGCATCAGTCCCTCTCTCTCCATGGGATGCCTGTCATCTGGCATCCCAGCTCCCTGTACTATGACTCGGCTCCTGCGCAGGGACTCGGTTCTCTTCTGCCAGATTCTCACCTCACCTCTCCTGTGGGTCAGAGGGCAAGGGCTCACTGCAGGTGTTGACCCCATAGAGGAGAGACGGGCACGGATGACATTTTGGGGAGGGCGTTCCCTACAGAGGGCGGGGCACTGGCAGGGCTGGGCGAGAACCAGCCTGGCCAGCTCTGAAGGGGGAGGCTGGGCGGGGTTTCTCCACGGTGGTGGGCAGTGGTGGGGTGGGGAGGCCTCAGGGCCCGAGCAGCAGGGATTTAATGGGCCATCAGGGAAGTGGGTGGGGAAAAGCCGAGGGACAGGTGGTCTGGGCTCTGGCTGCATGGATGGTGAGGAGGACAGGGACGGCGGCAGGAGGGGATTCTGGAAGCAGCTTGGCTGAGCTGTACTTTGAAGGCAGAGCTGAGCAGACCTCAGGAAGGACCGGGTGTGAGGTGTGAAATCAGAGAGGAGCACGGGATGGTTCCTATAGAGAGGAAATTATCCAGTGCCAGTAAGTGACCACCATCTCACAAACTCTGCTCAGAAGATGCCAACTGTCTGCCAATCAAGTGAAACAAGATAATTGCTAAGTCCCAGTGAGACATTTTGGAACTTGACACACCCTGCACAATTCATCTGGAAGAAAAAGCACATGGCCACAGCAGGGCCTTTCACAGGGCCGGTGAGGAGGAGGGTGGGCCCGTCCTGGCAGATGTGAAAAGGGCCCAGACCTGCAGGTGGAGACAGCAGAGCACAGGAGGGGCCCCTATGGCAACTAAGAGGCAGGCATGTGCCCACCAGGGAAGAGAAATGGATTACTCGATCCCACTGACCATTTGGGGATAGATCTAGATAGCCGGCTCTCAAACCTCACACAAAAATTAATGCTAGATTGGCTATACAATTACAGGTGAAACAGTAATGCATTAAAACAGTGGTGAGAATCTGGGCAAAGGCTACCCTTGCATACATAAGCCCAGCGAGGGACTGCTCTCTATGCACTCCAGCAAGTCAGGCCCTGAGGAAAGGACAGGTGGATTTCACAGCACGAGAAAAACTTCCACGTGCACACTGCAAACTGCAAGACAGTCATTTGCACACAAGGCATAGGAGAAGTTGCTGTGTTTTAGAGAGTTCCTATCCATCAGGAAGAGCAAACACCTCCAATAAAAAGGGACCCGTGGAGGCCGGGCATGGTGACTCCCGCCTGTAATCCCAGCACTTTGGGAGGCTGACGCAGGCAGATCACGAGGTCGGGAGATCGAGACCATCCGGGCGAACACGGTGAAACCCCGTCTCTACTAAAAGTACAAAAAACTAGCCGGGTGAGATGGTGGGCGCCTGTAGTCCCAGCTACTCAGGAGGCTGAGGCAGGAGAATGGTTTGAACCCAAGAGGCGGAGCTTGCAGTGAGCGGAGATGGCACCACTGCACTCCAGCCTGGGCTACAGAGTGAGACTCCATCTCAAAAAAAAGAAAAAAAAGGGACCAGTAGAAAACATCAATGTCACGCCAACATGCACAGATGCTCAGACTCGCGCATAAATCCTTAGGAGCCTGGGTAAGGCTAAACCTCCTGCAGCGCTCATGGCCGCGGGTGCAGGGTGAAGTCATGCTCACAGTCTTTTGACCACGCTTTAGACTGATAGAACCTTCCCCAAGAGTGCGCCAAGAATACACAACTGAGAACAAAAACTCTTAGAACCTGAAAACATAACTTCCTGGAATTTAACTGGAGGGAAAACTAGGCCAACCGTGTGTGTGTACAGCATTGTTTAGAACCGTTCACCCTTTAACGTGGACCATGAAACCACCCGCATGCCTGTAACAGGCATCACGTGGGTAAACTCCGCCTAGCCCAGAGAGTGCAGTGCCGTCGGCCACCGAAGATGGCGGGACCAACACCATGTGTGGTAGGCTGGGCTTGAAGAACTAACCGTGCGATTTTAATAAGCAGCGGGGACACGAGACAGTGCCTGCGTGTACACAGTGTGGCTCAGTGTGGATGCCTGCATGCACGGGTTACAGTCAAAGAATATGTTCCCCAAGGGCCGGGCGTGGTGGCTCATGCCTGTAATCCCAGCACTTTGGGAGGCCGAGGCGGGTGGATCACTTGAGGTCAGGAGTTCGAGATCAGCCTGCCCAACATGGTGAAACCCTGTCTCTACTAAAAGTACAAAATTAGCCGGCATGTTGGCACACGCCTGTGATCCCAGCTACTCAGGGGGTGAGGCAGGAGAACTGCTTGAACCCAGGAGGCAGAGGTTGCAGCAAATTGAGATGCCGCCATTGCACTCCAGCCTGGGCAACAAGAGAGAAATTCTGTCTCAAAAAAAATAAAGAGTATGTTCCCCAAAATGCTGAGAATACTTATCCTTGAATTGTAAGATTAAGATGATTTTCTCATTCTTAAAAATTATTTTTCAGCATCTCACTCTCACCCAGGCCAGAGCACAGTGATGCCATCACAGCTCACTGAAGCCTCAAACTCCTAGTTCAAGCAGTCCTCCCACCACAGCCTCCTGAGTAGCTAGCTGGGACTACGGGTGTGTGCGACCACACCCAGCTAAGATCTCTTTTTTAGAGACAGGGTCTCACTATGTTGCCCAGGCTGGTCTGGAACTCCTGGGCTCAAGCAATCCTCCTACCTCGGCCTCCCAAGTCACTGGGATCACAGGCATATGCCACCTCCCCCAGTTATTTTTATCACTCGTCTTTGCTGTCTTCTCTCTTAAAAAAGCATATGTTGCATACATAATACAAAATAAAGCTATTTGGGGAAATTATGTTGCAGAAAAGTATTTAATAACAGAGATGTTCATGGCCTAGTTCAGAACAGAGAGGATGCTCCCACTCCTAGACACACGTCTGTGCGCACTCATGCCTGTAGAGATCGAAGGGACACACACAAAGTGTTGGCCGTGGTAATTTCCGGGTGTCTGTGATACGGTTTGGATCTGTGTCTCTGCCCAAATCTCATGTGAAATTGTAATCCCCTATGCTGGAGGTGGGGCCTGGTGGGAGGTGATTGGATCCCGCGGGCAGACGTCCCCCTCTGGTGCAGTTCTCGTGGTCACAGAATTCTCACGAGATCTGGCTGTTTAAAGTGTGTGGCAGCCCCTCACCTTCCTCCCACTCCGGCCATGTGAAGTGCCGGCTTCCCCTTCTCCTCCTGCCATGATTGAAGCTGCCACATGCCGCCATGCTTCCTGTGCAGCCTGCAGAACCCCGAGCCAGTTAAACCTCCTTTCTCTATACATTTTCTGGTCTCTGATATGTATTTGTAGCAGTGCGAGAATGGACTAATACAGTGTGGATAATTGTCACTTACAGGTTCTTTCTTTTGCTTTACAGATATTCTCTAACTTCTACAGAATTAAGTGTACCATCAAATAAGTACCCATTAGCAGCTTTTTCCTTTCTAGCAGAGGTAGTGGAAGCTGGGGGTGCCTACACCCACCCACATCCCGGAGCCCCCGACCAGGAACAGCTCTTGGCAGCAGTGAGTCAGCTCACACGGTTACGACCCTCCCAGGGGCAGCCTGCGACCAGTGACCAGCCGATGCAGGGGTACAAAGGCCTGGCCCCTGCGTCCGTTGGAGCCCCTGTGAAAAGCCACCCATCAGTCAGCTTGTCCCTCTGCCCAGGCTCATTGCTGACCCCTTATAGCAGCATTTCCCAGGGCACCCCAACAAACCCCCAGCACGCAGCCCATCTTTGATGAGACCAAGGAAGTCAGCAACAAAAAGTCACTGCAGGTGGCTGCTTTGACAGTCACAAGCCAGCCTGGAGTGGGG
Organism: Theropithecus gelada; assembly: GCF_003255815.1. Classification (NCBI taxonomy): domain Eukaryota; kingdom Metazoa; phylum Chordata; class Mammalia; order Primates; family Cercopithecidae; genus Theropithecus; species Theropithecus gelada. Next base: position 116,942,838 of record NC_037680.1, read on the forward strand.
CCTCACCTGCTTGGCTCCAGCCCCAGCACAGGCTCCCACCCCCCACACTCCCAGCTATTCTGCCCTCAGCAGCAAACCCCCATCGTCCTCGTCCCTGGACACTGTCCCCTTGTCCCTGGGGATGCTGTTGTCCTTTTCCAGGTCCGCCCCATGCGGTGCACCCTCCCCTGCCCTTTCCATGAATTTCCACGCGGGTGACCCTCGAAGGCAGCACTGCTCCCTGTCATTTGCTCCAGGCCCTCCTTCCTCTCAGTCCCAGTGATTTCCAGAAACACCGTCATCTTCAGAACACTCAGCACACAGCAGACACTCCGTAAGTGCACGGGGAACAAATGAGCACCGCAGACCCCAGTAGGAGCCTTGCACCCATGGGCACCTGAGCAGGGAGTGGAGCCTGCTGCCGCGGGCTCCTAGCAAGGTCGCAGAACAAGCCCCAGAGACCCAGGAGTTGCCCCCACGCCATCTCTGCAGCAGGCTCCGAGTCCTGACCCTCGCCTGCCTGGTCCATCACGACGGCCCAGGTCAGGCCCCATGGCAGGCCAGGCAAGATCAAAGCCAAGGGCAGAGGCAGGCACAGGCTCCACAAAAGCTCTGGGACTGCCCCGCGAGGGGCGGAGCACAGCACAGACTGTCAAAAACACCCTGTGGAGCCAATTTATTGTGAGGTCGCAAGGGAGACACGGCTACAAAGCATGGCCCCAAAGCTGCAGAAATGCGCGCAGTAGGCTGGAAGATTCCCTGAGGTGGCTCAGGCAGGTAAGAAACCCACACAGTCCTGGGTCCTCCCCAAGCCTCGGACGTGCAGCTGCTGCTTCACTGAGATTCTTCTCTCCTTCTGGAAACTTCCTCCAGTTGTGTCACTGGAGGAGGAAAAGGTATGGGGGAGGCGGAAGAGGGGGCTGGAGCTGGCCTCCCCCCAGGCCTGGCTCCAGAACTCAGGCTGTGTGGCGCGGCTGAGGACTGTGCTCTGTCTAGCACTTTTGCAGGCAAGGAGACCGGACGCAGCAAGGCCTGAGGGCTATCTGCGGTAACTCTTCAAAGAGGGGCCTGCCAGACCCACCAAGTCCCATCCTGGAGTCTACAAGCCAAGGAGCTGTGACCCCACCGAGGGTGCCTGTTATTAAAAGCCCCATTGGCCGGGCGTGGGGGCTCACACCTGTAATCCCAGCACTTTGGGAGGCCGAGGTGGGTGGATCACAAGGTCAGGAGATCGAGACCATCCTGGCTAACATGGTGAGACCCCGTCTGTACTAAAAATACAAAAAATTAGCCAGATGTGGTGGCACGCGCCTGTAGTCCCAGCTACTGGGGAGGCTGAGGCAGGAGAATCGCTGGAACCTGGGAGGCAGAGGTTGCAGTGAGCGGAGATCGCGCCACCGCGCTCCAGACTCGGTGACACAGTAAGACTCCACCTCAAAAGAAAAAAAAAAAAATAAAGCCCCATTTTACAGAGTGGGGAAGGAGGTCAGCAGCCATTCGCTTCAGGGCACAGGCCCAAGGACAGGGGCTTTCCCAGACCCACTCCCATCCCCACCAGGCTGGGAACCCAGCCAGGTTCCAGTAGAGCGGTCACCACTGCACAGCCTCACACACCGGCCTCAGCAATGCCCGCCGCCCTCGAGGCTCCGGGCCCTGGTCACACCAAGGAGGGGAGGAGGGGAGCGCAGGACAGCCAGTGTTTCTAGAAGCAGACACCTGTTGATGTCCACACTACGACAGACATCTGAGACGGCAGGCTGGGAGGAAATTTCCTGAAGGAGCCCCAAGGCCAACTGCCCTGTGGTCCAGAGGCACTGGTGTCCAGCAGAGCCCCCAGATGTCAGCAGAGCCCCCAGGAGTTCAGTGAAGCTCCCACGGGTCCACAGAGCCCCCAGGGGTCCATGTTCCAGCTCTGCAGGGATGGGGTGCATCCCCTTCCAGGGCGAGGACAAGCATCATGCTGCCACAGTAGGTGAGGAAGAGCCAGGCTGCCTCAGTGGCCCCCTGATGCCCAACAGGCCCATCTGGAAATGTTGGAAAAGTGGCCTGAATCTGGAGAGATTTCGGGAAATGAAGGTGCCCCTCACCAGCACCCCAGGTCTGCGCCTTCGCCCTCAGCAGCAGCAGACCCCTTGCCTCCCAACCTGAGGGCCGACCTACCGATGGCCACCAGGTCCCCGCAGTCCTTCTTGTGGAACTCATTCCAGGCCTTGGTCTTGCAGTACTTGCTGCAGGTCAGGATCCCGTAGCAGCGAGGGCAGGGCAAGAGGCGGACCCCGATGGAGCGGCCACACTGGTAGCAGAACTTGAAGAAGGGAATTCTGCAACAGAGCCTCACAGTCAGCAGGTGGCCACTCCGGAACCCGCTTCCCCACAAACAGCCGCTGCCTGGGAGCTGTGCCTGGCCCTGAGCTCCTGGACTAGTCCCCACCGTCCCGCACTGTCCCGTGTTGGACAGCCTTCACACACAGACAAAAGCCCCCAAGTCCCCGTCCTGTGGATGTTCAGCACAGCAACATTTAGAATAGTAAACCAACACATGCCGAGCTCTGGGAACCACCTCTGCCCACCAGTAAGCGCTGGTTAAGTGAATGCACATCCATTCAGGAGACCGCCATGGTGCCATAAACACAACGATGGTGGGGAACTCCTAGGCACATAGGGAAATGTCTGTGGTACACTGTGGCATGGGAGAAGTGACTCTTCGGGGGCAGGGCATGGAGCCTGCCTTTGGGGTGAGCCTCAAAGCACCAGTCTCCTCTGCTTTAGAAGGAGAAACCCCCCCCCTGTCCTGCACCAGTCCCCTCTCCATCACCTCGCTGGGTGGCTCAGGGTTTATGAGGTGGGGACGCCCGTAAGAACAGGGCCTGGTTCCTGCCCTCTCATCCCAGAGGAGAAACAGGCATGTAAAGAGACTGTTCTGGAACAGCAGAGTGAGTACAGTGTTGAGACTCCAAGGAGAGGCCAGTGGTGGAGGGAGGGGCAAGGAGGTGCAGGTATGCAGGCTCTGCCGCACAGCCAGCAGGCCAGGCAAGCCTCCACAGGACACCTTGCAGAAGCAGAGCCTGGACTCAAACCCCACTCAGCGGCTGTCTCTGGGACGGGAGGTGGCCACCCTCCTGCAGGACATGGAACCCCTCTCTGACCCACCGGGAGCAGCCCAGGGCAGCTCCATGAGTGTGCCCTGTGACTCTGCACCCTCATCTGCAGGGTGCATCATCTGCACCTCATCTTGGCTGAAGCCCAGAGCCTGCCAGCAGGACTTCCTGGAGGAGGCCATGCCACTTGGGTATCAGATGGCAGAGGCTGTCCCGGGATGAGGTGGTCAGGCCCGGCACAGCACTGTCCAAACACAGGCTGCCATCCTGGAAAGAACCCAGCCCGCAGACACACTTACTGCCCCTGCTCCTTCACATCCAGGCCCTTGGGCAGGCTGGGGCCCTTCTTCTTCATCCTGTGGCTGGGGATCAGCTCCACTGTACGAAAGAGGGTCCCGCATTAGTACCCACATAGCAGGGTGGGGGCCGCCACTACAGATGCCACCTCCTTGGGCCCTCCCTGTGGTGCCCGCCTGCACTACCGGGGAGGCAGATGGCGGAACCAAGCCTTCGATGGCTCCATAGAGTACGGGGACGCAGAGCGCGGCGTGGACCTGGAGGCGCAGGGCAGTCCACGGGCTCCAGGGAGGGGCTTCACTCTTCAGTCTGCTGCTCCACCTGTGTTGTGTCTTCTTTTTAATTCATTTCAAGGTGCTTCAAATTTCCCTTTTGGGTTCTTCTTAAACTTGCTATTTCGACATGTGTTATTTTATGTGAGTTTCCCAAATGTCCTTCTGTTAGTCATTTCTAATTAAATTCTATTGTGGGCAGAGTATATGAAATGTATTATTTCTATTCTCTTAACTTTATTTAAAGGGTTTGTGATCTATGTATGGTCTATCCTGGAGAATGTCTCCAGGATACTTGAGAAGAATACAGATTCTGTTGCTGTTGGGTAGAGTGTTCTAGAGATCTGATAAGTCTGATAGGCTTGTATGGTTCCACTTCCTGTTTCCTTGATGACCTTGGGCCTAGTTTTTTGATCAATTGTTGAAAGTGAGGAACTGACATTTCCGTCTATTATTGTTGAGTTATCTGTTTCTCCATTTCTGTGACTTTTTGCTAAATGTATTTGGGTGTCTGTGATTCGGTGCATATGGGTTTATAATTGTTATATCTTCCTAATTGATGACCCTTTTATCATAAAATGTCCCTCTTTATCACCAGTAGCATTTGTAAGTCTATTTTTTCTGATGTTAGCAATTCCAGCCTTCTTGTGATTGCTGTTCCCATGGTAGTTTTTCATCCTTTAACTTTGTCTGTTTGTATCATTGAATTTTTTTTTCTTTTTGAGACAAAGTCTTGCTCTGTCACCCAGGCTAGAGTGCAGTGGTGTGATCTTGGCTCACTGCAACCTCTGCCTCCCAGGTTCAAATGATTCTCCTGCCTCAGCCTCCTCAGTAGCTGGGATTACAGGTTTGCACCACCATACACGGCTACTTTTTGTACTTTTAGTAGAGACAGGGTTTCACCATGTTGGCCAGGCTGGTCTCAAACACCTGACCTCAGGTGATCCATCCTCCTCGGCCTCCCAAAGTTCTGGGATTGCAGGCGTGAGCCACCACACCTGCCCTGTATTATTGAATTTAACATGTGTGTCCTGTAAAGAGCACACAGATGGATCTTCTGCTTTTGTCTAATGTGACAATCTCTGCCCCTTGTTTAATATATTCACATTTAATGTTATTAATGATATACTGTAGTTGGATTTACATTTGATATTTTGCATTTTGTTTTCTATATTTCTCCGAATTTTTCTGTTCCTTTATTCTTCCTTTACTCTTCTGCATCACGTGGATTCTTTTTGTTATTATTATTATACTTTAAGTTCTGGGGTACACGTGCAGAACGTGCAGGTTTGTTACCGAGGTATACACATGCCATGGTGGTTTGCTGCACCCATCAACCCATCATCTACATTAGGTATTTCTCCTAATGCTGTTCCTCCCCTAGCCCCCTACCCACCAACAGGTCCCAGTGTGTGATTGTCCCCTCCCTGTGTCCATGTGTCCTCATTGTTCAACTCCCACTTAAGAGTGAAAACATATGGTGTTTGGTTTTCTGTTCCTGTGTTAGTTTGCTGAGAATGATGGTTTCCAGCTTCATCCGTATCTCTGCAAAGGACATGAACTCAGCCTTTTTATGGCTGCATAGTATTCCATGGTATATGTGCCACATTTTCTTTATCCAGTCTATCATTGATGGGCATTTGGATTGGTTCCAAGTCTTTGCTATGGTGAATAGTGCTGCAATAAACATATGTGTACATGTGTCTTTATAGTAGAATGATTTATAATCCTTTGAGTAGATACCCAGTAATGGGATTGCTGGGTCAAATGGTAGAGCTTGTACAGCCAAGACAATCCTACGCAAAAAGAACAAAGCTGGAGGCATCACGCTACCTGACTTCAAACTATACTACAAGGCTACAGTAACCAAAACAGCATGGTACTGGTACCAAAACAGATATATAGACCAATGAAACAGAACAGAGGCCTCAGAAATAATGCCACACATCTACAACCATCTGATCTTTGACAAACCTGACAAAAATAAGCAATGGGAGGGGGAAGGGTTCCCTATTTAATAAATGGTGTTGGGAAAACTGGCTAGCCATATGCAGAAAACAGTCAGGACCCCTTCCTTACACTTTATACAAAAATTCACTCAAGATGGATTAAAGACTTAAATGTAAGAAATAAAACCATAAAAACCCCAGAAGAAAACCTAGGCAATACCATTCAGGACATAGGCATAGGCAAAGACTTCATGACTAAAACACCAAAAGCAATGGCAACAAAAGCCAAAATTGACCAATGAGATCTAATTAAAATAAAAAGCTTCTGCACAGCAAAAGAAACTATCATCAGAATGAACAGTCAATCTACGGAATGGGAGAAAATTTTTGCAATCTATCCATCTGACAAAGGGCTAATATCCAGAATCTACAAAGAACGTAAACAAATTTACAAGAAAAAAACAAACAACCCCCTCAAAAAGTGGGCAAAGGATATGAACAGACACTTCTCAAAAGACGACATTTATGCAGCCAACAAACATGAAAAAAAGCTCATCATCACTGGTCATTAGAGAAATGCAAATCAAAACCACAATGAGATACCATCTCATGCCAGTTAGAACGGCAATCATTAGAAGTCAGGAAATGGCCAGTCATGGTGGCTCATGCCTGTAATCAGCACTTTGGGAGGCCAAGGCGGATGGATCACAAGGTCAGGAGATCGAGACCATCCTGGTTAACACAGTGAAACCCTGTCTCTACTAAAAACAACAAAAATTAGCTGGGCATGGTGGTGCGTGCCTGTAGTCCCAGCTACTCAGGAGGCTGAGACGGGAGGATGGCTTGAAGCCAGGAGGTGGAGCTTGCTGCAAGCTGAGATTGTGCCACTGCACTCCAGCCTGGGTGACAGAGCGAGACTCCATCTCAAAAATCAAACAAAAAAAAGAAACAAACAAACAAAAAAAGCCAGGAAACAACAGATGCTGGAGAGGATGTGGAGAACTAGGAACGCTTTTACACTGTGGGTGGGAATGTAAATTAGTTCAACCATTGTGGAAGACAGTGTGGTGATTCCTCAAGGATCTAGAACAAGCAGATTCTTTTTAATGTAATATCTTAATTTATCTAATAATTTTGAACTGTATTTTTGAGTTCTTTCCTTAGTGGTCGCATCAGCCTTTACCATATGAATCTTTTTTTTTCTTTTCTTTTTGAGACAGGTTCTCACCTTGTCACCCAGGCTAAAGTACAGTGGCATGACCATGCCTCACTGCAGCCTCAACCTCCCAGGCTCCAGTGATCCTTCCACCTCAGCCACCTGAGTAGCTGTGACTACAGGCACATGCCACCATGTCAAGCTCGTTTTTAAAAAATTTTTTGTAGAGACAGGGTCTTGCCATGTTGCCCAGGTTGGTCTTAAATTCTTGGGTTCAAATGATCCTTCTGCCTCAGCCTCCCAAAGTGCTGGGATTATAGACATGAATCACCATGCCTGGCCTACCATATGAATCTTGACTGGTCATAATCAGCTTCAGACCTATACTAACAGCAGTGAGATATTAAAAAGTTATTCCTATATAGCTCTATTTCCTTTTCTGCCTTTTTGTGATATTATTACACATTACACCTATAAAGGTTATAAATCCAACATTATAAGATTACTTTATATAATTTTATGTATTCTAAAGAAGCTGAGAGAAGAAAGGAGAAAACATACATATTTATAGCTTTAGTTATATTAAAATTATTTACCATTTCTGGATCTCCATTTCATCTTCTCAATTTGAGTTATCATTTAAAGTCATTTCTTACCACAACAGAACTTTCCCCCTGCCCACTTCCTTTGTACTGTTATTGCCAAATATAATACATTTCTATATGTTACGGGCATTTACACATATGCAACCACACACGCATGCACACACACATAATATATAAATTCAATGCATACATATATATATACAAATTGCTTACATATAAATTATTTTTAAATTGCTTTTAAAGTCAACTAACAAAGAAGAAATATGTATTTATATTCTTCTTTACAATTAACTTTGCCAATGCTCTTTGTTCATGTGTATTTAATTCCCACCTTAGGTCACTTGCTTTCAAAATACTTTTAGTATTTATTTTAAGGGAAGGCTATAACAACCAATTCTCACAGGTTTTATCTGGGAATATGTCAATTTCACTTTCATGTTTGCAAGTTAACTTGCTGGATATAAGATTCTCAGTTAACAGTTTATCTAACTCTGAGCACTTTGTTTTTTGTTTGGTTACTTTCAATTTTCTTTAAATAGAGACTGGGTCTCACCATGCTGCCCAGGCTGGTCTCAATCTCTTGGGCTCAAACAATCCTTCTGCCTCAGTCTCCCAAAGTGCTGGTATTACAGGCATGAGAGCCACCACGTCCAGCCATCTTTGAGCACTTTGAATATGACATCCCACTGTCTTGAGTCTCCTCTAACAACCCTCCATTGCATCCTTTTATTATTATTATTTACACAAATTTGTGGAGCACATCAAAAGTTTTGTGACATGTATATACTGTCTAGTGATCAAGTTAGGGTATTCGGATGCCCATCACCTGAATAAAATACATTTTTGTTAAGTATAGTAATTCTACTCTGCTCTAAAACACTGACTTTATTTCTTCTATCTTATTGCATCTTTGTACCCTTTAAACCTCTTCTCTTCATCCTACCCACCCTTCCCAGTCTCTGTTATCTAGTTTTCCACTCTCTACCTCCATGTGCTCAAAATTTTTAGCTCCCACATAAAAGTGAGAACATACGATATTTGTCTTTTTGTGCCTGGCTTATTTCACTTAAGATACTAACCTCCAGTTCCACTTGTGTTGCTACAAATGACATGATTTAATTCTTGCCCATGTCTGAATAATATTCCATTGTGTATATATACCACATTTTCTTTTTGTTGTTGTTGTTTTGTTTGTTTTTGAGATGGAGTCTTGCTCTGTCGCCCAGGCTGGAGTGCAGTGGCACGATCTCGGCTCACTACAAGCTCCCCCTCCCAGGTTCACCTCATTCTCCTGCCTCAGCCTCCCGAGTAGCTGGGACTACAGGTGCCCGCCACCGTGCCCAGCTAATTTTTTTTTTTGTATTTTTAGTAGAGACGGGGTTTCACCATGTTAGCCAGATGGTCTCGATCTCCTGACCTCGTGATCCACCCGCCTCGGCCTCCTAAAGTGCTGGGATTACAGGCGTGAGCCACCGTGCCCGGCCACCACATTTTCTTTATCCATTTATTTGCTGATGAACATTTAGGTCAATTCCATATCATAGCAATTGTGTATTGTGCTGCAATAAATAGGCAAGTGTAGATACTCCTTTGATATATTGATTTTTTCCCCTTTGGGTAGATAATAGTGTGATTGCTGGATCGAATGTTAATACTATTTTTTTTTGTAGAAATCTTCATACTGTTTTCCATAGTGCCTGTACTAGTTTACATTCCACCAGCAGCATATAAGTGTTCCCTTTCTTTGGCATCCTTTCCACGATCTGTTATTTTTTTGTCTTTTTATAATAGCCATTCTGACTGATTTGCATTTCTCTGATTAGTGATGTTAAGCTATTCTTTTTTTGTTTTTTAGGCATAAGATTAACAGATGAGCATTTTTTTCATACACCCACTGACTGTTTGTATGTCTTCTTTTGAGAAATGTCCATTCATGTCCCTTACTCAAGTTTAATAAGATTTTTTTTTCTGTTGAATTGTATGAGTTCCCTGTATATTCTGAATATCAGTCTCCTGTCAGGTAAATAGTTTGCAAATGTTTTCTCCATTCACCAGGTTCTCTCTTCGCTATGTTGATTATTTCTTTCATTGTGCAGAAGCTCCTTAGTTTTATTAAATCCCGTTTGTCTATTTTTGGTTTTGTTGCCTGTGTTTTTGAAGTCTTAGTCATACTTTCTTTGCCTAGATCAATGTCCAGGAGAATTTGCCCTAAATTTTGAGTATTTTTATAGTTTCAAGTCTTGTGTTTAAGTCTTTAGTCCATGTAGAGTCTTTTTTATATATGGTGAGAGATAAGGGTCCCCTTTCATTCTTCTGCACGTGGCTATCCAATTTTCCCAGCACCATTTACTGAAGAAAGTGTCCTTTCCCCAATGTATGTTCTTATCAGCTTGGACAACGATCAGTTGGCTGTAAATATATGGCGTTATTTCTGGGTTCTTTATTCTGTTTCATTGGTCTGTGTGTCTATTTGTATATCAATACATGCTGTCTTGGTTACTATAGCTTTGTAGTATATTTTGAATCCAGGTAATCTGATGTCTCTAGCTTTGTTCTTTTTGTTGTGGACTGCTTTGGCTATTTGGAATCATTTTTGGTTCTACATGAATTTTAGGATTGCTTTTTCTGTTTTTGTGAAGAATGGCACTGGTATTTTGATAGGGATTGTATTGATTCTGTAGATTGCTTTTGGTGGTATGGTCATTTTCACGATATTAATTCTTCCAATCCATGAACATGGGATGTCTTCCCATGTTTTTGTGTGTCCTCTTCAATTTCTTTCATCAGTGTTTTATAGTTTTCCTTATGGAGATCCTTCACCTCTTTGGTTAAATTTATTCCTAAGTATTTTTTGTAGCGATTGTAAATGTGATTGCCTTCTTGATTTCAGTTTTGGCTAGGTCATTATTGGGGTATATAAATGTTACTGATTTTTTTGTCCTTTACTTTTGTAACCTGCAATTTTACTGAATTCATTTATGAAACCTAAGAGTGTTTTGGTGGAGTCTTTAGGTTTTTCTAGATATAGAATATCATCAGCAAAGAGGGACAATTTCACTTGCTCTTTTCTAATGGGGATGTCTTTTCTTTCTTTCCCTTGCCTGATTCCTCTGGCTAGGACTTCCAGTACTGGGTTGAATGGGAGTGGTGAAAGTGGGCAACCTTGTCTTATTACAGTTCTTAGAGGAAAGGCTTTTAATTTTTCCCTATCATGATGATGTTAGCTGTGGACTTGTCATATATGGCCTTTATTATTTTAAAGTATATTCCTTCTATGCCTAGTTTCTTAAGAGTTTTTATCAGCTGGGCATGGTGGCTCACACCTGCAATCCCAGCACTTTGGGGAGCCGAGGCAGGCAGACCACCTGAGGTTAGGAGTTCAAGACCAGCCTGGCCAACATGGTAAAACCTCGTCTCTACTAAAAATACAAAAAAAAAAAAAAAAATAGCTGGGCTTGGTGGCAGGTGCCTGTAATCCCAGCTACTCTAGAAGCTGAGGCAGGGAGAATTGCTTGAACCTGGGAGGCAGAGGTTGCAGTGAGCTGAGATCATGCCACTGCACTCCAGCCTGGGCGACAGAGCAAGACTCTGTCTCAAAAAAAAAAAAAAAAAAAAAAAAAAAAGTTTTTATCATGAAGACTTGTTGAGTTGTATCTAGCGTTTTTTCTGCATCTATTGAGATGGTTGTATGGTTTTTGTCCTTCATTCTGTTGATGTGATGTATCATATTTATTAATTTGCATATGTTGAACTATCCTTGCATGCGAGGTATAAGCCTGACCTAATCTTCTGAAAGTGCTGTTGGATGTGGCTTGCTAGTACTGTATGGAGAATTTCTGCATCTAGATTAATCAGGAATTGACCTGTAGATTTTCTGCTTGTGTCCTTGTCTGCTTTTGATCAGGGTGACACTGGCCTGATAGAATGAGTTAGGGAGAATTCCCTCCTCAATTTTTTGGAATGGTTTCAGGAGAATTGGTATTAGTTCTTCTTTATATATTTGGTAGAATTCAGCTGTGAATCCATCTGGTCCTGGGCTTTTCCTTGTTGAGAGACTTTTTATTGCCGATTCAACCTTGCTACTCATTATTGGTCTGTTCAGGTTTTCTAGTTATTCCTCATTCCATCTTGGTAGACTATGTTTCCAGGAATTTATCCATTTCCTCTGGGTTTTCCAGTTTGTCATATAGTCTCTGATGATCTTTTGTATTTCTGTGGTATCAGTTGTAATAGCTCCTTTTTCATTTCTAATTTTATTTACAGAGATTCATTTCTTCAAATAAGATATGAAAGGAGAAATTTATTTTCTCTTCTTGGTTAATCTAGCTAGCAGTTTCCCAATCTTGTTTCCAACTTTTTAAAGAATCAACTTTTTGATTGATTCTCTGTATTTTTTCTCTATTTCATTTAGTTCTGCTCTGATCTTTATTTACTTTCTTCTTCTAATTTTGGATTTGATTTGTTCTTGCTTTTCTAGTTCCTTGAGGTGCACTGTTAAGACTGTTAGTTTGTAATCTTTCTAATTTTTTGCTGTAGGCATTTATTGCTATAAACTTCTCCTCTTAGCCCTGTTTTTGCTGTATCCCACAGGTTTTGGTATATTGTGCTTCCATCTGCGTTTGTTTCAATACATTTTTTTATTTCCATCTTAATTTCTTGATTCAATATTCATTCAGAAACATGTTTAATTTCTATGTTTGCAAATTTGTATACACATAGTTGTATGTATTTGTATATAAATATGTGTATTGTATACATATTTGAACAGCATATGTATTTGTATAGTTTACAGAGTTCTTCTTGGCACAGACTTCTCATTTTAGTCCATAGTGGTCTGAGAAGACACCTGATATGATTTTGATTTTTTTTAAAATTTGTTGAGATTTGTTTTACTCTCTAACATATAGTCTATCCTGGAGGATGTTCCAGGTGCTGATGAAAAGTATATTCTGCATTTGTTAGATAAAATGTTCTGTAAATGTCTGTGAGGCCCACTTGGTCTGATGTCCTGTTGCAATCCAATGTTTCCTTGTTTATCTTCTGTCTAGATAATCTGCCTAATGCTGAGAGTGTGGTATTGAAGACCTCCATTATTATTGTATTGCAGTATATATCTGTCTTTAGATTAGTAATATTTGCTTCATGAATCTGGGTGCTCCAGTGTTGGGTGCATATATATTTAGGGTTGTAATATCCTCTTGTTAGATTGATCACTTTATCATTATATAATGACTTTGTCTTTTTTTTTTTTTTTTTTCACTCTTCCTGACTAAAAGTCCATTTTATCTGATGTAAGTATACCTAGTTACTCCTGCTCACTACTGGTTTATGTTTGCTTGGAATATCTTTTTTCATCCCTTTATTTCAGTCTATATGTCTTTAATGATAAGGTGAGTTTCTAGTAAGCAGAATCATTTTTGGATCATGGATCATTTTTAATCCACTTAGCTATTCTATCTTTTAAGAGGATACTTTAATTTGTTCATGTTCAAGGTTATTCTTGATACCTAAGGCTTTATTCCCATCATGTTGTTTTCTGGTTGTTTCATATACTTCTTGTTCCTTTCTTATGGTTTGGCATTGTGCTTTGGTGGATTTCTATAGTGGTAGCATTTAAGTTCTTTCTCTTCCTCCTTTGTATAACTACTTTGCCAGTGACTTTTATACTTTGGTGTGTTTTCATAATGGTAAATGTTGTCCTTTAACTTCTATGTTTAGGACTCCCTTGAGCATTTGTAGAACTGGTCTAGTAGTAATGAATTACCTCAGCATTTGTTTGTCCAGGGGTGACTTTATTTGTCCTTCATTTATGAAAGATAATTTTGCTGGATATAGTATTCTTGGGTGACAGGGTTTTTTTCTTTCAGCATGTTGAATATACCATCCCATTCTCTTATGGCCTGTGAGGTTTCTGCTGATAAATCTGTTAGTCTTAAGGAATTTTCTTTATGGGTGACTAGATGCTTTTCTTTTGCTGCTTTTAAGATTTTCTTTGACTTTAGACGGTCTGACTATAATGTGCCATGCAGAAGATCTTTTATTGTTGTATCTTCCTGTGGTTCATTTGAACTTCCTTTATCTGAATGTCTATATCTCTTGCTAGACTTGAGAAGTTTTCATCTATTATTTCATTAAATTAGTTTTCTTTTTTTAAAAAAAAACTATTTATTTTTAGAGATAGGGTCTGGCTGTGTCACCCAGGCTGGAGTACAGTGGCACAGTCCTAGCCCACAGTAACCTCAAACTCCTGGGCCCAGCCTCCCAAGCAGCTAGGACTATAGGTGCATGCCATGATACCCAGCTATTTTTTTTCTTTTTTGTAGAGATAGGCTCTTGCTATATTGCCCAGGGTGGTCTCAAATTCCTGGCCTCAAGCAATCTTCCCACCTTGGCCTCCCAAAGCACTGGTATTACAGGTGTAAGCCACCACACCTGGCCCTAATTCATTAGTACATTTTCTAATCCTTTGTTTCTTTGCCCTTAAGGATACCAATAATTTGCAAATTTACTTGCTTTATGTTGTCCTAAATATCATGAAGCCTTTATTTGTTTTTATTCTTTTATCTTTACTTTTGTTTGATTGGATTATTTCAAAACACCTGTCTTCAAGTTTTGAGATTTCCTCTGTCTCATCTAGTCTATTGTTGATGCTTTCAAATGTATTTTGTATTTCCTTCAATGAATTCTTCAGTTCCAGAATTTCTGTTTGGTTATTTTTTAAAATGTCTCTTGATAAATTTCTCATTCATATCCTTGTTTTTCTAATTTATTTGTATTGTTTGTTCAGTATTCTCTTCTATTTTAGATCCTTTAAAATCAATTATTTCATTTTTTGTTTTTAGTTTTTTTTTTTGAGACAGAGTCTCACTCTGCTGCCCAGACTGGTGTACAGTAGCACGATCTCGGCTCACTGCAGCCTCTGCCTCCCAGGTTCATCATTTCTCCTGCCTCGGCCCCACGAGTGACTGGGATTACAGGCATGCACCACCACATCCAGCTAATTTTTGTACTTTAGTAGAGACAAGGTTTCACCATGTTGGCCAGGCTGGTCTGGAACTCCTGACCTCAAAGATCTGCCTGCCTCAGCCTCCCAGTGTTGGAATTACAGGCATGAGCCACCGCACCTGGCCTAAAAATCAGTATTTAAAATTCTTTATCTGGGATCTCAAAAATTTCTTTTTGGTGGCCAGGCGTGGTGGCTCACGCCTGTAATCCCAACACTTTGGGAGGCCGAGGCAGGCAGATCATCAGGTCAGGAATATAAGACCAGCCTGACCAACATGGTGAAACCCCATCTCTATTAAAAATACAAAAAAATAGCCAGGCATGGTGCTGCGTGCCTGTAATCCCAGCTACTCAGGAGGCTGAGGCAGGAGAAACACTTGAACAGAGGTGGCAGAGATTACAGTGGGCCGAGATTATGCCACTGAACTCCAGCCCACTTACATCCCTGTCTCAGATCACAGAAGTACTCACTTCCCAGCACCAGACACTGCCACCCAGGCCTTGCTCAGTTCCTAGCCCCTGCGGTGGGAGCATACCTGGCTTGCTCCTGTCCCAGCAGTGACAACTTGAGTTTCCATAATACTCCACAGTCCCAGGGCCCGTGGGTCCCAGGACAGAATGTAGTTTTCCAGAGGCTAGTTTTGAAAATGGTGACTTGCTGAGGCCACTTAGGTCTCAGAAAGGGTGTGGAACCCAGTGCAACCTTCCTTCCTGGAGCTCTTCCATCCCACAGTCTCCTGGAAGCTTCCTATATTAGCTTCAAGTGTTGGGAGGGTCAAGGGATTGTCCTGCCAGGATTGCATGATTCCATGGTGAGGAAGTGGGCCACTGGAAATCTACTACTCACCTCTTCCCTACACTCGGAATTCACTCCTGGTGCCCAGCCGAACCCAGTCAGAGAGGCTGCCTCTCCTCCTCCTCCCCCACTTTTGGTGTCCCCTGTCACTTCTCTGTTGAGTTCCAGCTTTCTCTCTTGGATAAAGTACTTGGAGTATGACTGTCTATACACTGCTCTGGTTCTACTAAGTGGAGAAAGTGGGCATGAAATGCTTATCAGCCATCTTGACCATCCCCCAACCAATTTCTTCTAATGAGATGCTGGCTAGCTGTTAATCTTACTGGGATTCCCTTGTAAGTTTTGAGTTATTTTTCTCTTGCTGCTTTCAATGTTTTCTCCTTGTCTTTGGCTTTCAGTATTTTAATTCTGATATGTCTGTTTTACGAATCTCCATTTTATCCTACTTGAAAGTCCATTAAGCTTCCTAGATACATAAATTATTTTTAAATACATTTAGAAAGTTTTTGGCCGGGCGCGGTGGCTCAAGCCTGTAATCCCAGCACTTTGGGAGGCCGAGACGGGTGGATCACGAGGTCGGGAGATCGAGACCATCCTGGCTAACACAGTGAAACCCCGTCTCTACTAAAAAGTACAAAAAAAAAAAACTAGCCGGGCGAGGTGGCGGGCGCCTGTAGTCCCAGCTACTCGGGAGGCTGAGGCAGGAGAATGGCGTAAACCCGGGAGGCGGAGCTTGCAGTGAGCTGAGATCCGGCCACTGCACTCCAGCCTGGGCCACAGAGCGAGACTCCGTCTCAAAAAAAAAAAAAAAAAAGAAAGTTTTTATCCATCATTTCTCCAAACATTTTTCCTGCTCCTTTCTCTCTCACCTCCGCTTCCGGTACTCTATACACATATTGGTGTGCTTGATGGTGTCCACTTTCCCCTGATGATCTCTTCATTTCTCATCATTCTTTTTTTCTCTCTTCTTGGTCTCCCACTTTTCTCTGAGGACCTGTTCATTTTCCTTCATTCTTCTCCCTTGGGGCTGGATATTACTATCTGTTTGCTTATTTGGTTAATGACCAGCTGGGTCAATTGTGTGAAATCCATTTCTCTCCTGCAGTATAAAGCTTCTGATGTTCCTTCTCATGGAAGGCAGCCTTGGGTTTGTCCACAGTGACCCTCAGGTGACAGTGGTTTGGACAAGGATCTCTTTGTCTCCTTCCATGACCATACGCTCCTGTTTAGTTCTGATAATTGCTGGCTGACTGTTCATAATTTGCAACAGTGCCCTGGGTATAAATGGCTTCCTAGGCTGATCCAATTAGATCAGAGCTCATTGAAGGGATAGTTCCCAAGGTCAGTATTCAAGATTTGTTCTGACCACAGGAGGGCTCTTCCCAGCTATCTTTCCTCATTTTTCTCTGGCATACTTTATAGGTAATACAAACTATAGTATATAATTGCTGGCAGATGATAGTTTCACCTGTATTTCCAGTGAGTTTACCAATCTTCTTGATATTGCCCATCATCACCTCCAGTAATTCTTACTGCACCACCTCCTGGCCATTTTGGAAGCTGCAGATAAGAATGGAGCCTCCACCTCCTGGCCATCTTGGAGACACACTAAGTCTGGAGCAATAGGAACTTAGCCTCAGCAACAGGTAGCTGGGGGCAGGATGAGAATTACTGACATCCATGCCCCCTTCTACTGGTGTTCTTGGCTGTACCCGTCTGGAATAGAATTTCTGCCTCCCTGAGCTGGGAGGGTGAAAAGGAAGGTAGATCTTGGTTTAATATCACAGACATTCTCTGTTCTTACTAAGTTTTAAAAGATTTTATTGAATAAATGTTTCTTTATATGCTGTGTGCTCTTTAGATCAGTCCTTGTGGTGTGTGAGACTTGTTACAACCACAGGAAGGCTTCTCCTGTCTCTCTCTTTTCTTAGGTTTCTCTAGCAATTAGCCATTCTATACTTTAGTCTATCTCCAGTGAATTTACCAATCTCCTTCCAATTGCCTCTCAACATTAGGCTTGAAGTTGTCTTTGCTCTGTTAAAAATGAAGTTGGTTTCTTTGTGATGCCAGGTGTGAAGCTCACTGTTTTATGGTGTGTCTCTCCCTGGGCAGAATCACTGAGCCAAGGCTCTGGAGCTGGGGGTCGGGACAATGGGATACTTCTCCATAAGTGACACCCCCATTTTAGGACCTAATCTCTGATAGACATGAGGAGGCAGTAGACGTGGGTCTTCTCAACTTGCCTCTCCCTGCCTGGTCCTCCGCCCATGGGCCAGTACAAGCCTGATTAGAACCCCAGTATCTTCAGGGGTGTCTTGCCCAAGGCAGAGCCTATATCCCCCAAGTGGGGCTCTACACAAATGGAGGCCTCACCCTGCCGGCACCCTGGCCATGAAGTAGCCTCAGCAAAGGTGCATCCATGTGTACTGGTGGGCGAGCCAGGTTGGGGGGAATTTATGTTTGTGTCGAGGGGAGGTTAGTATGTGTGTGTGGGGGGCACATATTATGGAAGTGGCTTGTGGCTGTGTGCATGCGTGAGACATGGGTGGCAGTAGATGACTTGGTATGTAAGTGAGGGCCGGGGTTGGATGGGGCAGGTGTTAGGGTGGGGTGGGGGTTTATGCGAGGGTGGGCACATGTGTGACAGTACATAAGTGAGTTTGGGAGGTGGGTGGGGGGTGTCCATATGTGTGTGTAGATGTATGCAGACCGTGGTTGGGTGGGATGTGGGGAAGCAGTGTGCTGTGTGGGTGGGGACAGGCATGTGTGTGGGTAGGTGTGCAGATAGCTGTGGGGGTGGGGCTGAGGGATTTCAGGGCATACATGCTGGGGAGTGTGCAAGTGTGTGAGTGGGCATGTGGCTGGTAAGTATTTGTGGGGACATAAGCATGCGATGTGGTTTGGATGTGTCCCCTCCAAATCTCATGTTGAACTGCGGGCCCCCTGTGGGAGGTGGGGTCTGGTAGGAGGTGACCGGATCGTGGGGATGGATCCCTCATGAGTAGCTTAGTGCCATCCCCTTGGGGATGAGTGAGTTCTCAGTTAGTTTACATGACAGCTGGGAGTTTTGAAGAGCCTAGGACACCCCCGCCTTCTCTCTCTCCCTCCCTTTCTTGCCACTTGATGGACAGGCTTCCCTTCACCCTCCAAGGGGAGTGGAAGCTCCCTGAGGTCTCCCCAGAAGCAGATGCTGGTACCGTACTTCCTGTGCAGCCTGCAGAACCACAAGCTTATTAAACCTCTTCTCTAATTACCTGGTCTCAGACGTTCCTTTACAGCAATGCAAACGGACTAACAGCATGTGGAAGTGTGTGGGGCGGAGCACTGTGTGCTGGGAAGGCATCTGGGGGGTTGCTCAGTGGGGGACTGTGTGGGACTGAGGACTTAGTGTGGAGGGTGGGATCAGCAGGTTCCTGTGTGTGTGCGCACACATGTTAACACGTGACAGGTTTTTATGTGAGGAGAGGATGGGTGTGGGTGTCAGTGTGTATAGATGTGTAAGTGGGTCTGTGTGTGCGAGGTAGACGTAAGTAGGTAAACGTGGGGGTGGGAACATGAGCGGGTATGTGGGGGTGGGGGTGAGTAGGTGGGTGGGGACGTGGGGGTGGGGCTGACTAGGTGGGTGGGGTGAGTATGTGGGGGTGGGGATGTGGGGGTGGGGAGTGAGTATGTGGGAGTAGGGGTGACCAGGTGGGTGGGGGTGGGTATGTGGGTGTGGGTACATGGGGGAGTAGACATCAGTAGATGGATGGTACATTTGTAGGGTGGGTGCATGTGGGGAGCTGGGGACATGTGGGGGTGTGCAGGACGCACCCTATAGGGGTATGACCATGCAGGGAAGCACCACCCCAGGCCTCGGACCCACATGCCCTGTGCTGGGTGGACTGGAACTCCCGACAGGGCTCCCACAGCGGTGCCTAATCCTCTCCTGCGCATGGGGCCCCTCTGACCTGGGCCCTGGCCCTAGGCCACCAACTCCGCTTCCCAGAGGAACCTCCCCAGTCCAGACCCCTCTTCTCAATCTCTTCTGTATGAGCTCCTTGGAGGACGTGACACAAAGGGGCTGGGCCAAGCCAAGCTGACCAGCCCAGCCCCAGGAAGGCTCCTCCAGAGCCCCAGGGGGTCCAGATCTCCAGGGATCACAGCCCGAGGCACGAGGCCGGAACCCTGCCCCGTGGAGCAGAGCAGAACAGGGCCCACTGCTCACCTCTCTTGCACAGGTACAGCCACGTGGGGTCCCACTGGCTCTCCTTGGCAAAGACAGCCTTCCGTAGCTGCAAGCCCATGTACTCCAGGAGCCGCTTCCGTGCCAGGAACGTCTCGCGCTCCGCCGGCATCAGCGTGTGGAAGGGGCAGTGGGCAATCTTCCGGTCCTGCACACAGCGCCAGGGTCACCACAGGGTCCCGGGCTCGCCCCTCACTGCGGGGGTGACTCTGGGTGATCGAGGGCTCCTCTCGGCTCTTATGATGTATAACTGAGGACGAACCCTGACAGACACACAAAGCTGGGAGCACACACAGCTGCACCTGGCATGAGCTCGGCACTTTGTGGGGGTTGCCTCTGCAGCCAAGGGGCTGCTCTGGGGGAGGCACTAGGAACCTTGAGCCCAGCTTTGCCCCAGAGGAGCTAATGCCCCAGCCGGGGGTCCTGCACATGACCCACACTCCCCCTCCTTCCTCACAGGAGGCTCACCACCTACCTGGAAGAATCTGAAATAGCCATAGTCCACAGCTGTGCCCACCGCCACCTTTTCCCCCTGTCTGAGCGTCATGGGCTTCAGGATGTTGGCCCCGTGATCGATGAGTCGGTCAATCTGTGGAGAACAGAACCAGGTCAGACACGCAAGGACACCCTGGCTACTGGGAGCAGTGAAGACCGCCTGAGAAGGGCCACGGTCACCTGCAGTCCCCATTGAGGCCACCCTTGCAGGTGTGCAGCAGTGCCCATGAGACAAACGGGGAGAGGGAGACGGAGACGGGGCGGACCTCATGGACAAGGAGTTGGGGCTGAGCCTCGCCTAACAATGTCACAGTGAAGTCAAGGCTAGGCCACGCCTCGGGGAGCCCTCCCTGGTGCCCGACTCGCAGCACCATAGAATCAATGGAGTCTGTGAAGTCCGTTACAGTCCTGCTCCCCTCAGGCTGTCAGTGACATGAGGGCAGACACCAGGCAGCTCTTGTTCTTCATCAGATCCCAACACGCCATGGGGGTGCTCAACAAGACAGCGAGTGCACGTGTATGCTTGTATTTGGTGTGTGCGGGGCGGGGGGCCAGTGCGTGGGCATGCATGGGTATGTGTATGTGTGTTCATGGCTGGGTGGGTGTGAGTGTGCCTGCATGTAGGTAGGTGTGTGGATGTGTGTGGATGTGTGTGTGTGCATGTGTGGGGCTAGTGGGTGAGTGTGTGTGGATATGCGCATGCCTGTTCATAGGTGGGTAGAAGTGTGCCTGCACGCATGTAGGTGTGCAGTGTGGGTGTGTGCGCCTGCATGTGTGAGTTCTGTGCATGACTGGGGGCTAGTGTGTGTGCATGCATGAGTAAGGGCACACATGTATGTCTGAGTGCAAGCATGCCTGACAAATGTGTGAATGCATGAGCCTGTGTGCATGTGTGCCTGACTCGTGGCAAACATACGACAGCAATGGTCTCTGGCTCAACAGGTACCACAATCCCGTCCAAAGCAAAGATCACCTAAAGAGGCTGCCCCTCCTGACTTGGGAGGAGGCAAGTTCTATCGGGGGCCTGGCAGGCTCAGGGCAGCCCGTGAGTGAATGAAAACCAGGCCGTCACCTGTGGAAGGCTCACTGCTGTGTGCAGGGGGAGGGCCATGATTCAGGGAAACACAACCCCCCCAGCGAGATCCGCACTCTCTGTGACACGCATCACACACTCCACACAAACACAGCAACCCACGAGAACAGTGCCCTGGGCATGCACCAGGCACAGCGCGGGACGGCGGAGCGGCCAATGCCACCAACACCAGTGGCCAGCCTGGCCTGAACGGCTGACTCCCTGGCGCATGGGGGCACGGGTGGAGTTTATACACAGATTCCTCAAGGCCAAGTGAGGCCAGGCAAGGCATACGCCAGGCACAGGAGGCGGCTGTTTTCCACTGCTCCCGAGGATAGAGCCACCCAGATCCATTCAAGAGACCCCCGTCTTCTTGACTCTTCCTGCTGAAGCCATGATAACATGCCAAAAACCCCAAGAGTCAGGTCCCTGCTGGACATGCCTCCGAGGCCCCCCCCACCTCATCAAATCTTTTTCAGAAAAGGTGGGCAGACGGTGGGTGAGCGAGGGCTGCCACAGGTGCTTGGTGATGGACAGGTGGGTGGACCATGGATCGACCCTTCCCTGCCCAATGTTGCTGGGGGACTTGCCAGCCCACCCCCATCCCCCAAGTGTTGTCTTTGTAGGGCACCCAGGCCTCAGTCAGTCCTGGCACTGGGACAGCTTCTCTGGACAGCTCTGCCTGGGTAGTGATGCAGCTACCCTACCCCACCCCGCCCCTGGGCTCCCAGGACTGGCCACTCGGCAGCAGCTGGGATTCACCCCTTCGTCTCACCCTGCTGGGCACCTTCTCCCCTCTGGCCAAACAAAATTCCTGGGAACTTCTGCATCCCTACAGCTCCCATGTCTCCACAGACCCCTCCACACTGACCCCAACCCCTGGAAGTCACTGGGGACAACCAGCCCTAGCAGGGTGCGCAGTGTGTGCTTTGGCCTGGGGCTTTCTCAACCCAGGTCCCATGTACTCACCCCTTCCTCTCCCGCCACAGCCCCTCCCCATCTGCTGACCTGCCTGTCTCTCACCAGGAGTATCTTCCAACCCTGGCCCTGGCTGCCCGGGGTGACCGCCTCATCCACGGTGAGAACTGAGATACACTTTGCTGTCCCTCTGCCAAACCATTTACTCGCCAATGCTCCCCTTCAGACCCTCACCTCCCAAGCACCCCCATCTGAACTTTGACATCATTGCCTCCACCTCACCCCCCAGGCACTCTGCCCCACCTCCATGGCACAATGACCCCGTTCCCCTGCTGAGACTCCCCAGGCATGCCCTCGGCTGCAGCTGGATAACCTCGCCCCTCCATCCCCGGAGCCCGCCTCTCCAGTGGCTCTGTCCTCCATGCCTCTCAGACCCCAGCAGCATCAGCACACTCCAGGAACCAGCCCTGCCCAGGGGGCTCCGCCTCTGAGACCACAGCCCCTGCTGAACAGCACCGGGAGGGAAGGCTGGGACCTTCCCGGGAAGAGGAAGGGGCGGCCTGAAGCTGACCGGCCCGGCGTGTGCCTCTGAGGAGTCTGTCAGGATCAGTGGGCTTGAACACGGATCCTTCAGTCGGACTTGCTCTGCTCTCAAATTAAGGAAATTTGGGGCCTCATATCTAAGCAGAGCCTGCCCAGTGAGAGGAGCTAGAAATGTTTGTGAGAACAGGATTTTGTCCCCCGGAGGCCACAGAAAAGACAGTGAGGGAGGGACTTTCTAAAGGTCCCCGGGCTGATGAAAGCTCCTTTCTGCAGTGGTTTTTCTCCAAACACTGCTAACCTATGTTCTGGCAGCCCCTTCCTTGGCCGTTCAAAGACAAATGTGGAGCCCATGCCTGGTGCTGCAGCCATCCACGTGCCGGGGCCTGGGGAATCAGGGGGGCCCGGAGCTCAAGCTTCACGCGTTCATTTATGGGACAATCTTTAGAAAGTTTAGTATGAGAATATTCAGGAGGCCTGGTGACCCCAGACCCTCAACGAGCTCCACCTCAGGCCTGTGCGTCCCACGTGCTCACCACGGGCCAAGGCCAAGAACAGCAGCCAAGGAGAAAGGAAAAGAAGACTGAAAATGCCGAAGCCGTGTGTGGTGGGTTCGCTTGGGTCCCCTAAAAAGGTAAGTTGAAGTCCTAACCCCCCAGATCTGTGAACATGACTTTATTTGGACATAGGGTCGTTGCAGATGATCAAAGTAACATGAGGTCCTTAGGGTGGTAGGTGGTCCAGTATGACCATTGTCATTTGAGAAGGGACGTTTGGCTGCAGAGACAGACATGCATGCAGAACACCATGAGCTGAGGAGGGCAGAGGTGGCCAGCCAGCCCCCAGAAGCCACGGCGAGGTCTACACCAGGGTTGCAACCCTGCAACACCGCGACCGAGGCCTCCACCCTCCAGGACCAGAGCCAGCTCACTTCTGTGGCTTAAGCCGCCTACGGTCTGCTACGGTCTGCTGCAGCAGCCACAGGAGCACCAGAGGAAGAGCCCCTGAAACAAGGTTCTGTCACAGCCTGAACAGCAAGACGTGGTGGGAGATGGAGGCGTCGCCAGGACCTAGGCAGCCCAGGCCTCTAGCAGAAGGGTCCTGCAGCACGATTGTTTACGTACACCCCCCAAGCCAGGGCACCCCTAGGGTTTCAGGGACTCCATGGACTCACGTCCTGCAGCACCATTGTTTACGTACACCCCACAAGCCAGGGCACCCCTAGGGTTTCAGGAACTCCATGGACTCAGATCCCACGAAAGCATAATAAGAGAAAAGCACCAGATTTTCCAGGAGGCTACGGAAAAGTATTTCTGAAAGTTCCTAGCTGAAACTATAAAACTCTTAGAAAAAAACATAGGAAGAATCTTCATGACATTGAATTTGGCAATGATTTCTTGGCTATGACACCAAAGGTAAAGGCAACAAAAGAAAAAATAGACAAGCTGGACTTCATGAAAATTAAAAACTTTTGTATATCAAAATATTTGTAAATTACATACTCGATAAGGGATTACCATCTAGAATATATAGAAATGTCCTAAAACTCAACAATAATAATAAAGATTCAAAAATTGCCGAAGAAGTTGAACAGACATTTCTCCAAATAAGATACATAAATGGCCAATAAGCACATGAAAGACGTTCAACATCACTCATCATTAGGGAAATACGTATCAAAACCACAATGAGAAGGCTGGCGGGGGTGACTTCCGCCTATAATCCCAGCACTTTGGGAGGCCAAGACAGACGAATCGCTTAAGGCCAGGAGTTTGAGACCAGTCTGGCCAACATGGCAAAACCCTATCTCTACTAAAAATACAAAAATTGGCTGGGTGTGGTGGTGGGCGCCTGTAATTCCAGCAAGAATCTTGAACCCAGGAGGTGGAGGCTGCAGTGAGCCGAGATCACATCACTGCACTCCTGCCTGGGCGACAGAGTGAGACTCTGTTTAAAAAACAAACAAAATACCATCTCGCATCCATTAGGATGGCAACTATCAAAAAAACAGAAAATAGCAAGTATTGGTGATAGTCGGGAGTGACTGGAACCCTGTCCACTGTTGGTGAGAACATGAAACAGTGCAGCTGCCGTGGAAACAGTAAGGAGGTTCTTCAAAACATGGAACATATGGCTGGGTGCGGTGGCTCAGGCCTGTAATCCCAGCACTTTGGGAGGCCGAGGTGGGCGGATCACTTCAGGTCAGGAGTTCAAAGATCAGCCTGACCAACACGGTGAAATCCCGTCTCTACTAAAAATATAAAAATTAGCTGGGTGTGGTGGCACACACCTGTAATCCTAGCTACTCAGGAGGATGAGGCAGGAGGACTGCTTGGACCTGAGAGGCGGAGTTCGCAGTGAGCTGAGATCACGCCTCTGCACTCCAGCCTGGGCAACAGAGTGAGACTTCGACTCAAAAAAAAAAAAAAAATTAAACATAGAATGATTATACCATAGGACCCAGCCATCCCACTTCCAGGCAAGTTCCCAGAAGAACTGAAAGTGGGCTCTTGAAGAGAAACGTGTCCATTTGCGCCACTAGCGGCATTCCTCACAACAGCTCAAACGTGGAAGCAGCCCAAAGGTCCATCAACAGAGAAACGGAGAAGCCAGATGTCGTCCATGCATCCTGGGGGGTATCACTCAGCCTTGAAAAGAAAGGAAATCCTGACACCAGCTACCCCATAGATGAACCTTCAGGACAGGGTGCTGAGTGAAAGCCAGTCACAAAAGGAACAAGTACTGTGTGCTTCCATGTATGTGGGGCGTTTCACATTCACAGACAGAAAGTAGAATGGCCAGAGGCCGAGGGTGGGGAATGGGAGCGAGTGTGGAATGGAGACAGAGGCTTCGTTTCGCAAGATGAAGCAGCTCTGGAAAGGGAGGGTGATGACGGCTGCACAGCAATGAGAACAGACTTACCACGACACGCACACCTGCAGTGGTTAAGATGGTAAACTTCATGTTATAGGTATGTTACCGTAATGTTTTTGAAAGGCAAAACATTATAGGTATGTTACCATAATGTTTTTTGGCAAACAAAAAATAAAAATGAAAAAAGATTTTTTCCATAACCAACCTGATAAATCCTCATGGCAAGCTGCGAATGAAGGGGTGTTCCCTACTTTGGTAAAGGACAGCTACCAGAAATGTACAGAAGGCACCGCAGAAACGGTCCCGTGGCATCAGGGACACACTGGGATGCTGTCACTCAGGTGGAACCCGGCTCAGGCAATGAGGAAACGGGAAACAGATTTAAAATACTGGAAAGGGCCAGGCGCGGTGGCTCACGCCTGTAATCCCAGCACTTTGGGAGGCCAAAGCGGGCGGATTACCTGAGGTCAGGAGTTAGAGACCAGCCTGGCCAACATGGTGAAACCCCATCTCTACTAAAAATACAAAAATTAGCTGGACATGGTGGCGGGCGCCTGTAATCCCAGCTACTTGGGAGGCTGAGGCAGGGGAATTGCTTGAACCTGAGAGGCAGAGGTTGCAGTGAGCCGAGATCGCACCACTGCACTCCAGCCTGGGCGACGAGAGCGAAATTCCATCTTAAAAAAAAAAAAAAAAAAAATTGGAAAGGAAGAGACAAATCCAAAGGGATCAGTTGGAGAACTCTTAAACTAACAGAAATTCAGTCCGTTAAACAGACTACAGGACCCTGATAGAAGTCACTCTAGGAAGAGGTAAGAGAATCCACATAGAGATAACAAAAGCGAATCGAATTCTGCCGTATTAGTGTTTTTACAACTGGCTGATGGCATACAGATGATAAAAAATGTTTTTATATTTTATAAATAAAAAATAGGGGGCACTGGGGACCCCCTAACCCCTGACAAAGTGCTGGGAGCCCCCTAACCCCAGACGAGGTGCTGCGGAGCCCCCTGACCTCGGACGAGGTGCTGGGGAGCCCCCTAATCCTGGACGAGGCACTGGAAGCCCCCAACCCCGGACAAAGTGCTATTCCGTATGTTCAAGACACATCTTCCAATCAGCGTCCACACACAACACCACTGCCCCCAGAGCAGCCTCTCCCGTCTCGTGTCCTTTTCCTGTTCACTCAGACTTAGATGAACAAGAGACTGGTCATCAATCCTGGGCCCCATGAAGCTCAGAAAGCACATCGGGGCCCCTCCCAGCCCCCAGGTCCAGAAATGGTGCCGACTATCCACACACACTGTTTCATTCCATCCTCTGCCACCTACGGAAAGCTGACCACGGCGTCCCTGCAGAGTCTATCCCAGACGGAACAGGGTCTTAGGAAGAAGGACAGGAGCCTTAAAATCAGATCTGGAAACAGCATCTCAAGGTAAGAATCTTAGTTCTTTAAAGTAAAGCTACCTTTTTGTGGCGTCAAACAGCCTTCCAGATGCCCCCTCTTCCAGACGCCTGAGTCTCGCCCCTCTCCTGCTTCCCCCTTTCTCCCTCAGACAGGTAAGAACCAAAGTGCGTATCAAGATGGACTGAGGAAAGCAAGCTCCTGGGTGGTGCCCACACCAGGCGCAGGACGGGCTGGCACAGGTCGAGAGCAGCAGGCAGCAGGCCACAAAGGGAGGCCCTGCCTGAGCCGAAGCCGCCGAGAGTTCCAGGAGCCATGTGGGAGGGACACTCAAGGGACGTGCCTAGGGCTCAGGACAGAAAGTGCCTCCAGCGCAGGCAGGACTTCCCGAGTGTGAGCTTCCACCCAAGAAAGCCGCTCCCTGTGGCCGGGGACAACGCCGCACACCCCCGCCCAGCAGCTGTGTGGACCATTGAGAGCGCCAGGATTGTGCAGCTGGACCACAGTGAGGCCTATGTGTATCCTGAATCCTGTTTTCACTGAGACAAAGTTCAGGGAACCTTTCTGTCTGGTCTGTTGAGTGGATCTGCCACTTCATAATTTTTAAGGCCTGTAAAATACTAAAAGCAGACAACATTTTGTCTTTTCTCCACTATTTAGACCACCAAGGCTTGGAGAACACAGAACAAATGATCCACTGCCGGTCAGGAATGAGAGTCAGGCAGAGAAGTCCATGAGGGCCCCACTCCCAGAGCCCCTATTCCCCATGCTCAGGGCCAGCCCACCTCACACTCCTCCCTCCCCCCACCCAGGACCACCCACCCTCCCGTCCCCCTCACCAGGGCCACCCACCCTCCCGTTCCCCTCACCAGGGCCACCCAGCCCTCACACCCCTCACCAAGGTCACCCACCCTCACACCCCTACCACCCAGGGCCACCCCAACCTCCCGCCCCCCTCACCAGGGCCACCCCCCACCCTCACCAGGGCCAGCCTTTCGTCCACGCTCCTCTGGTGCTCATAGGTCAGGTCACAGGCAATACACAGGGCGCTGCCCAAGCCTTTGGTCAGGGGCAGGTTGGGGTCCGCTCCGTGGGTCAGGAGCTCCTTCACAACCTGGACATACACAGACAGGCTCATCAGTGGCCACCATGTCACCTCCCCTGACAGTGGGGACGTCCCCAGAGCTGGGCCACTCCAGAACTAACCCCTGAAAGCAGGAGCTTCACGGAGGCCATTGCTGGCCCTTCCCATAGATCCTTCCCACGGTGGGTCCCACTGTTGGCCTGTCCCACAGAGGATGACACTGGGCGGGGAGGGGTCCCATGTCTGGTCTGTTAGGGAGGAGCTGGAACTCCACCCAGGTGGGCCGGTTCCAGCACCTTCTCTGTCCCCTGACATAATGGGGACTCTCCAGCGTGGTCCCAGCTCCCACCTTGCTCTCCAGCCCTGGACAGAGCCAAGCCCAGGGGCCAGTGCCCCCAGCACAGGGTTAGGGGCACATCTGCCTGGTGCCCAGACTGTCTGCCTCTGCCCCGGAACACCAGTGTCACTGTGACCACTCGGCCAGATGCAGAATGAGGCACACCTCCCTTCTCCCTACTGTGCCCAGCCACCAGCTCAGATTCCACCGAGGAAGGACAGCCGTGGCCAGACACAGGGCCTTAAGTGTTTGGCTCCCACAAGCTTCTGCCCCTCAGAACAAAGCTCTCTTCCCGCCATACCCTTGCCTCTAACAGGACCTAGCCCTGAGCTAGGACCCCACATGACTTATTGAATGGATGTCTCTCTGCAGGACAGAAGGAAGCAGGGAGCAGAGATGCTGGCCTCTGCAGAAGCACCTGGAAGCCCCATTCTGCATCAGCTTTTACAAATTCTATGAATGCCTTCAGCTTTTGCAGACCTCTGCTGAAATGTCACCTCATCTGAGTAGCACTTCATGCCACTCTGCTAATGTAGCCTATCTTCCCATCATTCTCCATCCCCTCACTAAGCTTTATTTTCTTCATAATACTCGTCATTTCCTGAAATTGTGTTACATACTAGTTTATGGTCTGGCTCCTCCAACTAAAATATAGAATCTTTGAGAGCAGAGACTTTAATTCAACACCTAGTGCTTAGAATGGTGCCTGTCAGGTACAAAGCAGATGCTCAGTAAATAACAGTTACATGATAGATGGATGAATGGATGAATGGGTGGATGGTAGATCCTTCCATCTGGGTGAATGAAGGATGATGATGTCTAGGTAGGTGGGTGGGTGGATGGATGGATGGATAAATAGATGAATGAATGGATAGGTGAACGGTTGAGTAGATGGATGAGTGGATAGGTAGTTGGGTTGATACATGAGTGATTGGTTAAAAGGACGGATGTATAGATGGATGGATGAGATGATGAATAAGTGGAATAATGGATGAATGGATGAGTGGAGGGTAGATGGACAGGTGAGTAGATGGATAAGTGGATGAGAAGTTGGGTGGATGGATGGATGAATGGAAGAACGGGTGGATGGGTAGACAGGTGAGTGGAAGAGTGAGTGGATGGGTAGTTGGATGGACAGATGGGCGGATGGATGGATGGATGGATGGATGGATGGATGGATGGATGAATGGAAGAATGGGTGGATGGGTAGACAGGTGAGTGGAAGAGTGAGTGGATGGGTAGTTGGATGGACAGATGGGCGGATAGATGGATGGATGGATGGATGGATGGATGGATGGATGGACGGACAAATGGCCAACACCTTCAAATCCCGATGACTGATGGGGTGGGCGTTAGAGATGGAAACACATAGGTGCTCAGGTCTGTAGGTGCAGAACATGCTCACCAGGTCATTCCCACTGGCAATGGACAGGGAGAGCGGGGAGTGGCCACTCCATAGCAGGTTAGGATTTGCTCTGTGGGATAGAAGGAGCTGGACTACGTCCCTGGCACACTGGTTGGGGAGAAAGGCAGAAGCATGACAGGTTAGAGAGGCACCCCCACCCCTAAGGAGCACCTAACAGTAGTTATTAATTTAAATGCCATGAAATCAATGTAGTCACTCAACGGCACTTCCTCCCAACCATTACCTTGCCTGGCACAAGGTGTTCAAAACTGTGGATGGAAGGATGGATGGATAGGTGAATGGATGGGGAGGTGGATGGAGCTTCAAATGGAGAAGATATTTTCTAAACATTCATCATTTCCAAATGAAAACTAGGAGGATATTGATGCATAAGTTGATTTAAAGTTTGTTTGAAAGGACAAGGGACAGTCTGGACCACATGACCATGTGGCAGGTCCTGGCATACAGCAGGTGTGACTGGAGAAGCACCTCCTCCTCCAGGGCTCAGTGACCATAGAGGACGGCCTGAGTGTAAAGAGCCCCACCCTCGGCTGGTGGAGCACTCTCTGCACCAGGAGGGCAGCCCTGTCCATGCCCTCCCTGCCTCCTGCCCTCCTCCCCGATCCATGCCCTCCCCGCCTCCCTGACACTTCCCCTATCCTTGCCCTCTCTGCCTCCCTGCCCTCCTCTCCCGTCCCTGTCCTCCCTTCCTCTGTCTCCCTGCTCTCCTTCCCCATTCTTGCCCTCCCTGCCCCCCTGCTTCCCTGCCCGCCTCCCCTCATCCTTTCCCTCCCTGCCCTCCTCCCCAACCCATGCCCTCCCTGCCTCCCTGCTCTCCCCACTGGTCTTGCCCTCCCTGCCTCCCTGCCCTCCTCCCCCCATCCTTGCCCTCCCTGCCTCCCTACCTTCTGCCTTCCTCCCCCAGCCTTTCCCTCCCTGCCTCCTGCCCTCCTCCCCCATCCCTGCCCTCCCACCTCCCTGACTCCTCCCCGGGAACCCCTCTGCTTTCCTTTCCATTCTCCCATCCTTGCTCCCCTGTCAGAATGTCCCATTGTGCAACCCTCAGCTGCTCCCTTCTCTTCCTCGTCTTCTCCCAGAAGTGTTCACTAGGACCTGACCTCTGCGACTTCTCCTCCCCCACTGCAAGGACTCTTCTCTGGCCCAGCTCCCTCTCCCAGTGCTCTGCTGGGACTGTGGCCCTCAGATGTGGCAGACCCCACGTCTGGCTGGCCCAACCACCACGCACACTCCCCTTTCCCGCAGCCTTGCTGGCCAGGCCAAGGATGTACCCGCAGAAGTCTGCTGAGGGGCTCCTGGGAAAGTGACCCCCTTTCCCCTCCCTTCTGGGATACAGATGTGATGGCTGGACTGCTGCAGCCGTCATGCCCACAGCACTGAAGTTCCACCTGCTGGTCTGTCACAACGACAGTGCCACATTCAGTGTCTCCTTTTATTTCCCCAAAACTTTCCCAAACTGTCATCAGGACACAAGTGTGCGAGCAGAAGGCCCTGTGTTCACTGCCCAGGCCTTGTCGTTCACGGCGGGGGTCTTGACCAGCTGCCTTCTCGAAGCCTCACTGTTCATTCCTAACGTGGGTTCCTGCTAACCCCTCAGGCGGTCCAGTCAGGGCAGAGCGCCTGGCCCCAAGAAGACCCCCAATAGACCTGCTCCTTCTCCCCACTCTCCAAGGAGGCTCTGACCAGACAGGGGTGTTCTGAAGCAGGCAGGCCTGTCAGTGCCCCCACCTCCCTGTCTGCCCATCCCCTTCCCAGTGTCACCCACACGCCCACTTGCACACATGGCACTCCTGCACACTCATCCTCATGCTCATGTGAGGACCTCACAAGTTACCACCTTGCCGAAGGCCCAGGATCATTCATTTCACTTGTAAGTGGGTAAACTGAGACACGGTGTGCCATGTGCTCCGTGGCCAACTGGCTTGGGCTGCACCTGCTGCCACACGGCAAAGCTCAGACTTGGCCCCAGTTTCCCCGCATCCACCCCAGCCGCTGGGCATCCTCGGAGTGGTTCCCACACCCAACTTGGTAGGAATTAACCCCTAAGGCAGGCAGGAGGCAGTGGCCACAGGGCCAGCAGGGCACCACCCAGGGCTCTGGAAGATGAGACCACCCGTGGGGTCCTGAGTCAGAGACACAGGAGGGTGACAGAGGAGGGTTGGCAGCACCAGATGGTCATAGCCCAGGCCAGAGGCTCCCAAACATGTCTGACCAGGACCTGTGGTAAAAAGTAGACTTAATGCCGCCACCCAGACTCTGTGCACGTGTGTGCACAGAAATCCCGTCCTCCCGCCTTGCCTTGCTTCCCTCCCCATCCTTCCATGCTCCCTGGCTTCTGCCTAAGACTCAGCATGAGAACACGTGCTTCCGGGGGGCACAAGGCCCTGGAAGGTGACCCCACTGCTGGGCAGCCCTGTGTCCCCGCCAGGCCCTGGCTGCCCTCACCTTGTTGTCATCCTCCCGCTCGCAGGCCACGTGCAGAGCCGTCCTGCCCCCCTCCTCGGGGAGGGGCGTGTCCATGCTGTAGTAGGCTTGGGGAGGGCCTGGCTCGTTGCTGAGCTTCAGACTTGAGGGCAGCAGATCCAGCTGTGTAAAACGGAGGGCTCCACCAGTGCCCACGAACCTGCCGTGTGCCCACAGGAAGGCAAACAGAGCAAGGGAGCTTCCTCCCCAGACTGCGGGTCTGGAGTCTCACCCTGCGAAACCCTCTTGAAGGCAGATGCCTGACTTTCTTCGAGCCTGTCCCCTGCATGCCTGTCCCTGAGATACCCCAACATCCACAGGGGTCAGAGCCATTCTGTGCCCTCCCCTCCCGGGTCCCCCACGCGGTGAGCTGCGCACACCCACATCTAGCATGTATGTGTGCTCAATAGCTTCTGCTGTGTGCTGGCAACTGGACAAGGCTCTGGAGCACAAAAAGGAAAGCCTCACAGCTCCTAACCCCAAGGGGCTCAACTCCTTGTACAGGAAGACATGGCCTCATGGTCCATGACTGGTGGTCTTTTGCAGCTTGGTAGGGCCTGGTGGGACAAGCTAGCTTTGGCCTGCCTTTGGAGGAGGCCCTGAGGACATGGAACTGGCCTCTGTCTGCAATTATGAACCTTCCGAAAGGCATGAGATGGAGTTACATGCAAAAGGTCCTCATGGGGACCCCCATGCTCTGTGGACTGCCTGAAGCATCAAGTTCTTAACTCATTCCAATCAACCATTTTTGCCTCTTGATACCAGAACAAGCTCACTGACTAAGGCTCTCATCTGGACGGGTTGTTTCTATACAGGATCTCCACCGCCTGGGCCCCAAGCCAGGAGGCCCATCATGCTCGGTGAGCACAGGCTAGGCATAGTGTGTGAATCCATCCAGGCACACCTGGCCAAGGCCCCATACCCCTACCGCAGGTCGCGAAGCACACACCTTGCTGGACTTGTAAGTGCCGTCCTTGTCAGATGCCTCGGCGTCCACGTCGGTGATGGCATGCAGCAGCAGCTCCACAATCTGTACCCCCTCCTCCCCAGGAAGGGCGGCAGCGATGTGGAGTGGTGTCAGGGTGCCCAGCTGCAGAGGAAACACCGGGATGGGCAGCAAGGCATGTACTCGTGGGGAGAGACAGGTGAGGTACCTGGGGAGCCCAAATGCCAGGGACATGGCTGAGACTCCGAGGGCACCATTCTCAGCCTCACCTGCCCCACAATGTGCAGGACACTGGTCCCTGAAGGCAGCAGGGAAAAGCTCCCAACACGCTAAGCAAGCCACATGTGTTGCTTCCAATGCCTAATGTCTGCCAGGGCCGCAGGCAGGAAGGCCCACCCTGAACCAGTGTGATTTTAAGCCATTGTCCACACTCTCCTCTGAGAAAAGCCCCTCCCTGCCCTGCCAGGCCCACCACATTAACAGCCGTGCAGCTCCTGAGTGACCTCCTGACTCCAGCCCCTGACCTGTCCATTCTCCAAGCACAGTGTCCCCAGCCATCAGCTGACAACATCCATAGAGGCCACTGCTGTGCAGCAGCGACAGAGGTGTTCGTAGGGGCCCCGGCCTCTAGAGGCAGCTCTGCTGTCCTAAGGGAGAGCGTGGCTGGGAATGGACAGTGGGCTTTGGGTCAAGGGATGCTCCCCAGTCCCTTGAAGACCAGCCTCGCTCAAACAGGAAAGAGAAAAGAACCCAGGAGGGACCCCTGAGGGGGACACAGGTGAGCCTGGATGGTGGGAAGAGTCACCAGCATGAGGACCTGCCAGAGGAACTTGGGGAGAGCAGCTGGGTGTGCCCATGCATGCCCATCCACCAGTGACCCAGGGAGATGGCCGGCGCATCTGAGGCAGAGGGCAGGGTAGGTTCCAGGCAGCTGCCGACTCCTAGGAACAACAGGACTCTCCCAGCTTGACAGCAGCCCCTGGGACCCCCACATAGCCCAACACCCACAGCCTCAAGCATGACCAGGGCCAGCAGCATCCATACCCAACAGAGGCACGTGGCGAGAGGAGAGAAACGGGAATACAATGCAGGCATCGCCTGGCGCTGAGGAGGCCGGTGCTGCAGTCGACAATCTACTGACCTCAGAGGGACGCAGACCTAAGCAGGCAAGGGGAGAATGGGCAGCCCACTGCTCCACTGTAACTGCAGCCCAGGCCACCAGGAGGCGCATGGGGCCGTGCACCCACGACAGTCAGCCGGAGGCCACACCCTCCTTATGTGTCATGTCACCCCTAAGACAGCAGCAGCAACAGCAACAACTGAGCTAGTAACAGAACCAACCCAGCTGAGGGGTGAATCGGGAAATGATTAAGCTGAGGAAATTCCCCAAAACAGCAGAAGCACAAAGACATAGAAAACACTCCAAAACAACATCAGGGGACATGAGAGAGAGAGCTGGAGTTCTAACATCTCTCAGGTAGGAGCTCCAGGACAGTAGGGAGAGCACAATGGAGAGAAATA
Source organism: Theropithecus gelada (assembly GCF_003255815.1). Lineage (NCBI taxonomy): Eukaryota > Metazoa > Chordata > Mammalia > Primates > Cercopithecidae > Theropithecus > Theropithecus gelada. The sequence goes on from NC_037680.1 coordinate 116,977,298, forward strand.
CTAGACAAATAATGCGAGAAAACTTCACAGACCCACAGCTCTGACCCAGTGCTAAGGTGACTTGAGGAGGAAGAGAATTAACCCTTACAAAGACACAGGAGTCAGGGGGGCATCCCACTTCTCATCAAGTCCCACGAGTTCCGGAAGGGCAGAAGACAGTGAGGCAGGACCTTCCAAGGTCTAAGGGAAATCTGGTCCTTGTGGATGAAACAGTTGTTTTATACCTATTTCTAACAGGTGCTTGAAGCTGGCTCGATTGTCCCATATAACTGATGTTTTTGGTTCCTTTGAATAAACAGTGAAATTGACCCTCCCAATCGGGAAACTTGGGAAAGTTAAATTTGTTTTATCTGAGCTCCTTTCTCAGGAAATTGACCCTCAGACCTCCCAGATAGTACCAAGGAGCTGAGACCCACCAGATCACAGCATCTGGAGAGATTGCAAATGCCTCACCCTTCATGACTGCCTGATCTGCCAGCTGCTTCCTCCTGGCCAACTCCTCTTCCTCACTCTCCCTAATTCATGTTTTCCCACGCATGGTTACATTTCCTCCCAGCAATATAAACCCCTAATTTTAGTGGGTTGTGTATGTAGATGGATTTGAGACTGATCTCCCATCTCCTTGGTTGCAGCACCCTATTAAAGCCTTCTTCCCTGGCAATACTCCTCTCAGTGATTGGCTTTCTGTGTGGCAAGCAGCAGGACCTCAACCAAACTCCTGCTGTTTCAGTAACAGATTTTGGTTCCCTGACCGGGAATGCATTGCTCATGGCTCAGCTGCTATGGGCCAAGAATTTCAGAAGCACCCCCCACCCCCTCAAGCAGCTGCCTGACCCTTTTTTGCTGGAGACAGATTTTGGTCTCTCTCTTTGGTCACACCACTGCCAGCTCCAACAGTGTTCCTGATTGCCCAAAAAGAACAGACTCTGAAATGTGACATTTGTGTCTGGGTGGATGACTATCTTTTGTGGGCACCAGAGAGCAGGATGTGCTCCCCTCAATTTGGGGATATTCCCAAAGAATTCCATTTTCAGGTTGAACAGGCCTGACAGAAAGTAAGCACCCCAGCTGTTCCAGTTGGGACACAGTTGGGGCTTGTTTGTTGCTGCAGCAGTTGGATTGTGTTTTGGTAATTGTTTGTATCAATGTAGTCATGGGAAATCAGAATACACTGATCATCTTCTTGGCCCTGCTATTCTTTGGAATCTAGAGAAGTTTGGCCTCTCCATGGGCCTCATGTGACATGTGAATGGGAAAGTGGGATGGAGTTCCCTGTATCCAGAGTTTATGCTGCTGTTCTAAGCAGGGTTGAGCCTGGTTAATAGGTGATGTTGCTGTGCGGTGCCATTTGGCCCCAGTGTTCTTTGACATCTGGGGAGGTTTGGCCTTTAAAACTCAAACCCATATGGAAACTGCTTTACCCCAAAATTTGGTTCACAGCCTTCACTGGATTACCTATTAGGGCAAACAGAGTTTAGCCATGTGAACATGTTTGTTAACTGATGAGTTTGTTTTACTACCTCGTGGCTAGAGTTAAAGGTAAAAGCTATTGGATCTTTGTATGTATGCATATATATGTATGTTTAGATGTGTTTGTGTTGTACATTCGTTATGTTGTATGTTGTGCCTACAAAATTGGCTTATAAATAACTGTGCTCATAAATTAAGTACAGGAGTCTAAGCAATTTTCAAGTTCAGATGACTTAAGTAAATCTTTAATAAACAAACTGGCTTTAACATTATGTTAAGATAAAAATACAAATGTCTTTGAAATTGTCAGCATATATTTTTATCCGGGTTTTGTTTTTTTTTTTGAGACAGAGTTTTGCACTTGTTGCCCACGCTGGAGTGCAATGGCGTGATCTCACTTCACCTCAAAAATGGAGACCGATCAGTAAACCTAAAAAGTTATGAAATTATCCTGAGTCTTAAACCAAAAATTCTATTTTCTGTGCAACCTTACACTTGGAAGAAAAGTTTAATTTCTTTCAAGGCTGGGCACTAAGAGTCCTGGACAGTGAGACCCACCTGCCCTCAAACACTCGATGCCGCCTGAGTGACAACTGGCAAGGCTGGTGGCCAGAGAGAGCCGTCAGCTCTCACCCCATCAACACCCTGTGAATATGGTAAAGTGCTGAAACGATGGACGATGGACGAGTGTTTACACAACTGAAGAAGAAAAAATCTACAAGCAAATTTCACAGCCAAGTGGACAGATCCCCATCATGTGTCTGCATAATGGGCCCCCTATTCTGGGGGCACCCAAAGGTGGCCCTGGTGCCAGTTCGTGATCCATCTGGAATCTCCACAGCCACTGTGGACAGCAGTCATTTCTTGAGTGTGGATGGGTGGATGCACTGAATGGAAAATTGTGATGGGGTTAGTCTAGATTTTAAATTAGAGAAATGACTGTAGGGCCCTTCAAAACACAAAGAGAAAGAACGACAACAAGGGTTCAGGCAAAGGGATGAAACACAACAGACAATGTCATGTTAAAGTGAACAGGAAACGCCGCAGTGAGCCCACGCTTGCCGCCATACCTCCATCTCGCCCTGTCCCCTGTGCAGCCTAACGAGGCCCTCATGGACTGACAGAGCTGCAAGGGAAGCCTGGCCTCACTCCAGATGCCTCTGAGAGGAGATGCAGTCGTGGGCAGTGACTGATTCCTTTCCAGAGCAGTGGAAATCCAGGAAGGAAGCCCTTCCAGTAGCTGTGCTGTGGGGAAGGCTGCGGGAATCTGGGGCCAGGCATGGGGATGCCCACTGCCCAGGGGGACAGGTGGGAAAAGCAGAGTCGTTTGAACGAGCAAAGCCCATAAAGCCCTGAGTCCCCGGGGAAACTCAGCAGAAACACTAAACTTTCTTCGAAGAACTAGCAGGCTAATTTCTTCCAGAGCCAAATGCCCTGTGAAGCCGCTTGCTCATGGGTGGGCGTGGCCTCAGAGGGGGACGCCATCCTCTGGGAAAGGCACAGGCTGTGTCTCTTAGCAAGCACAGGACTCACACTTCTTAAGAAAGAAAATACAGGCCGGGCGCGGTGGCTCAAGCCTGTAATCCCAGCACTTTGGGAGGCCGAGACAGGCGGATCACGAGGTCAGGAGATCGAGACCATCCTGGCTGACACGGTGAAACCCCGTCTCTACTAAAAAATACAAAAAACTAGCCGGGCGAGGTGGCGGGCGCCTGTAGTCCCAGCTACTCGGGAGGCTGAGGCAGGAGAATGGCATGAACCCGGGAGGCGGAGCTCGCAGTGAGCTGAGATCCGGCCACTGCACTCCAGCCTGGGCCACAGAGCGAGACTCTGTCTCAAAAAAAAAAAAAAAAAAGAAAATATAAAATCAGATTCCCCTTCAAAGATTTTTTTCTCAGCTAAATATTTTGCCGGCTGGATCTGTTGTGGTAAAGATAAAATCTCAGCACTAAAACCCTTTGCCTCCGCTGCTGGTGTCCTTGTGATGCTGAGCCTGGGGTGAAAGGGGGCCCGCCTCCTCCTGAACACAAGTCTCCCCTTTCCAAGGGGACTTCAGGACACGCTTCCCCTGAGTTTGCTTCAACACTGGGAAAACATTATACAGATCGCGAAATACTCTAGAAACTAGCACAGCGTCCAAATCCTGTCTGGGGACATGGGAGGAACAGCGGGCTGTGGGATCCCCCACTCCGGTGCGCCATCACCAACACAGCCCAGTGGTCGCCTGCAAGAGCCCACCCCGCTCTTCCGCGCCGAGGTGGAGCGAGGAGCTGCCTGGCCCGTGCCCCAGACTCTGAGCTCATCCCGGCGCCCGCCCGCAGAGGCTCCTACCTGCGGGGGAAAGCAGATGTCGGTCCTCGCCCCGTGCTCCAGCAGCAGCCTCACCCCATCCACGTCCCCGGCCTTCACCGCGAGGAACAGGACCTGCATGGGCACGCGGCACAAGTTGGGATCCGCGCCTCGGCGCAGCAGCAGCTTAATGGTCTGCCAGCGCTTCCTCCGCCTGAAAAAGAGGGCACACTTGTGGGCCCCTGGAGGGCAGGCACCTGCACTGCGCCCAGGACGGGGCTATGCCAGTAACGAGACTGGGCAGGGGCTTGTAGGGAGTATGTGTGTGCCGCAACCACACACACACCCACCACACCACACAGCGCACACCTACAACACACACATACACGGAGACACACCACACAACTACACAAGCCACACCAGAGCGCACACCACACACACACACACACGGCACACACAGCACACCACACAGCACATTCACAGCACACAACCACACAGCACACAACCCCACACACAAGCCATGCCAGAGCACACACACACCACACAACCACACACAGCACACCACACACAAGCCACACCAGAGCGCACACACCACAGTATATACAGCACACATACACCAACCACACAGCACACCACACACAAGCCACACAGAGCACACACACCACAGTACACACACAGCACACCACACACTCAAACCACACACACCACTCACACCACAAAGACACAAACACACAGGCACACACACCTCTGAGGGGTCACTGAGCAAAAAGGCTGGCCAGCTCAGGGGGAAGCTGTGCCTCCGGGGGGGTACTTGCGCCTCAGGAGAGGCTGGGGCCAGGTGGGTGGGGATTGTGCAGCCATGCAGGGCTGAGGGAGAAGCTCAGGGGAGGAGGAAGGGGTTGGGGGTAGGGGGCCCAGGTGGCAGCGGGAATGACCATGCGTGCAGGGCAGGTGTAGGACCCAGCCAAGCTCGCTGACCCTGCAGCAGGCACAGAATCATAGCTGCGGGAACTAGATTGGCCTTGAGCAGCGGCCCCCAGCGTCCAGACCCCTATCCAGACCCTTACCACTCTGAAGCCCGCAGAACTGTGTTCATGTGGGTGCTGGCTCTCCTTGTCTGTCACTACTAGGTAAAGCTCAAAAACTGTCAAAATGTGTCCAGAATGCATTCCTTCTGGTGGGTACTTGCTCCTGCTGACTTCAAGAATGGAGCCACAGACCTGCCATGAGTGTTACAGCTCTTAAAGATGGTGGGTCTGGAGTTTGTTCCTTCAGATGTGTCCAGTTTCTTCCTTTCCGTGAGTTCATGGTCTCACTGACTTCAACAATAAAGCCTAGACCTTCACAGCGAGTGTTACAGCTCTTAAAGGTGGTGCAGACCCAAACAGCAAAATTTATTGTTCAAAGAAAAAAGCTTCCACAGCGTGCAACGTGACCTAAGGAGGTTGCCGCTGCTGGCTGGGGAAAAGAGGGCGGGGAGGGGGGTGGACTGCGGCCAGCTTTTATTTGCTTATTTGGCCCTGGCCACATCCTGCTGATTGGTCCATTTTACAGAGCACTGATTGGTCCATTTCACAGAGTGCTGATTGGTGCATTTACATTTCTTTAGCTAGACACAGTGCTGATTGGTGCAATTTTACAGAGTGCTGATTGGCACGTTAGAATCCTTTAGCTAGACACAGAGCGCTGATTGGTGCATTTACAATCCTTTAGCTAGACATAAAAGCTCTCCAAGGCCCCGCCCAACCCAGAAGCTCGGCTGGCTTCACCTCTCAATAACCGCTCACCAACTTGTTAACCATAACAAACCCACTGCATGTTACCAATAAGTAATACTGTCACAAAAAGTTATTTTACAAAGCAAAACCAGTTAGGGAGAAGGGTGGCACTGTTTTCCACCTTTGCTGGATTCCCCTATCTGCTCTGCTGCAGCCTTGGTGGAAGTGAGTGGAGACCCAGCTTCCCCCAGGTATGCGGCTGGATGAAGGAGTATTTGAGCAGCCTTTCTGATCATCATGGTCTTCCTGTTTAAACTACCCAGGCTGGGGGCGGTGAGCTAGCTACCCGGTGGAGCTGGACACTCATCAACCAGCCTTCCACACCTGGTTGCACTGAAGCCCACGGGCCCATCTCTCACTGTCAATGGATCTTCATCCACCTGGCGATGGTTCGACATCAGAACTTGGCTGTGTGGCCAAGTTCTGCTATGCCATCTCACCCGAAAAACCTCTGAATACCCACGTCTCAAAGGAAGCTATGAAGGTCTTGGTGGTGGATACAAGTGTCCAAAATTCTGCTTTTCACTTGAAAATGTAAATTTCACCAGCAACAAATAGTGTCATATGTTTTCCTTAAAGCGGCAGGCTGTGTTCAGGAGAATGAACAGCCACATACCAGTGGTCATTCTTCTGATCAAAAATGGGGCAGGAGGTTAAGGAAGACACCACATTCTATTTGTTACTCTGGCCCTGGGGGAAGCGCTTCTTGCACAGAAACGGTGTGCCTTGGTCTATGGCAGATGCACATCAGTGTCCTTCCCGTGTTTTCTGATCCAGAATATTCAAGGGGTGTATACTCAAGGAGCAAGATTTAATGCAATTCGTCATTGCTTTTCTGCTTTGTCAAAGGCATTCTTCAGTGAGACAGGCATCCCCCCAAGTGCACATCGCGGTGAAGGAATACCATGCCCCCATGCAGGCTGGGCACTGCTGCCTTGCAGGCTGGGGGTTGGTGGTCTGCATTTCCCTGTCTTCATACCATCCACCAATGTCAACACAAGGAGAAGGCTAACAGAGTCTCAGGGTTATCAAGAGAATCGTTTTGACCCCACAGACTCCCTGAAAGGGTCTTGGACCCCCCAGGGGTGCATGGACCACATTTTGAGACACACTGGTATAGACAGGGTGGGCAGTAGGGATGTGTGGGCTGCCCAGGCAGGTGTCACTCACATGCACCATGGCTAGGATAGGACCCCTGGACTGTGGCCCCTGCTGAGGCTCCCACAGAGACACTTCAGGCCAGTGCCAAAGGCCAAAGCAGGGCTGGGGTGGCACTGAAAACAGCCCGTCACTGTGGCACCCCCACAGGCTCGGCCATGGCATGGAGGCACCAACACAGGGATGCTCACACATTCAGACACACATCTCCGGACACGTCTCCCGCTGGCACACAGAAGAGACATGGGTCTGCTGTGCATAGGATTCAGCCCTGATGGTCGCCCTCCACCCCTGCCCCCTGACACCAGGACCTACTCGATCATGGACAGCGCCATCCTCCGCATGGTCCCTTTGTCGAAGCTGCTGGTGCAGAGTGAGGGCGAGGCCATCTTCAGCAAGCTGTGGGACTGGGCGCTCCTCTCCAGCATGGCCTGTGAGAGCTCGATGGAGAAGTTGCACACACACACGTTGGACTCAAAGTTCGTCTCAGTGCTGCACAGAGTGCCCCGGTCTGTGTTTCCCAGTATGTCCTCGAGCCCACTTTCCACATGGCCAAGGCTGCCCTTCACCAACGGGGAGTCCCCCTTCAGAGAGCTGCTCCTGTGGTCCACGGACTCCCCAGGCTGTCCAATGTCCTGAGAGTGGCTGCCCTCCTGGCTGCCCAAGATGTGTGGCAGTGGCGGTGGTGTTGGCGGTGGCCTCAGCTCACAGCTACCCTGGAAAGGCACGTTCACCTCACTGTACAGAGACTCCAGGTTTGTGTCCATGAATGATGATGAAAGGATTGGAACAACTGGGAATTTTGGAGGTTCCTTTGGAAAGAACCAAAAAAGTGTCATTAGAAGAAATTGGAGTGACAACCTCATTCTAGGACCTTCTTCAGCAAGGACCAATGCCCATGGCCTAGAGCTGTCTTCAAAGCACCTAGGCTGAAAAGACCAGGGCAGCTTTCCCCAAACCCTCAAAGAGGGGAAAAAAACCCTGTGAAGGTATCGCACAGAAGCCTGCACCTGACCAGGCCACACCCCAGGCTGCATGGCCCTATACATGGCTGCTGAGCTCACAAAATGTGGCCCGTCCACATCCAGGTGCTTAGGAGTGAAGGAGAGGTTGGAAAACGAAGGCAAATACCTTAATGATGCTGCTTATTGATCATACACCAACATGACTGGATTTTGAATACATTAGGCTAAATTAAATATATTATTAAAATTAATTTCACCTGTTTTACTTTTTCATGTGGCTACCTCCCAAATTTCAATTACACGTTGTATTTCTGTCACATGGCACTGCCCTTGATCTGCTTGTGTTTTGAGCCATGGTTCCCAAAGTGTGGCCCCTGGACCAGAGGCATCGTTGAAACCAGCCCAAGAGTCCCACAGATAGTTGTTTTTGGATAAACACAGAAATCGACTCTTCTGTTAAAGCTTGAAACTGGTATTTGTTTTATCTGAGTTCCTTCCTCAGGAAAGGACCTTCAGGAAGCATCAGAGAGCTGAAACCCACCAGATCACCACACCAGATGTCTCCTTGCCTTGTCCTAGTTCCTGTTTTCTTACACATTGTTACATTTCTCTCCTGCTACATAAACTCCCCGTGTTAGTCAGTCAGGGAGATGGACTTGAGACTGAGCTCCCATCTCCCTGGCTGCAGCACCCGATTAAAGCCTTCTTCCTTGGCAATACTTGGCATCTCAGTGATTGGCTTTCTGTGCAGTGAGCAGCAGGACTGAGACTGAACCCCTGGTGTTTCAGTAACATCGGTACTGCCAGGAAACTGTTAGGCATGCAGATTCTCAGCCCCATCTTGGGGGCGTTGTCATGGATGCCCACTCTCCTTCCACAGTACCCCTTTCCTGCACAGTGCTGGCAGGGCAGGTCTCGGGGCCCCAGGCTGCTATGCAAGTGACGCGTAAAGAACACATAATCACTTGGCAACTGTGGTGGAGCTCAGGGTCCCTTAAGGGATACCCAGGCTCTATCTCTCTTGCCCAGTCCCTGCCTTATCTTATAACTCACCCTGTACAAGCCTGGTGCACACAGGAGGACGGAGGAGGCTCGGTGGATACTTAGAGAGACAAAGAAGACAACAGGGGACAGTTGGTGGTGCGGTGACCACCAGGGGCTGACCTGGGGCTCGGGCATGGTCCGTTCAGCAACATTGGGCTTGAAGGACTGGGCAGGGTAGTAGATGAGGAAACACATGCTGAGTGCCGTGAGACCCTCATCTGAGCACTTGTTCACGTTGGCCCCACAGTCCAGGAGAAGGTTGACAATGTCGTTGTGGCAGTGAGTCTGGAGGGAGATGAGGCAGGACTCAGGAGGATGCGCCTGGGAAGGGTCACTGGGCGTCCTGATGCCCTCATGAGGCCACCCCATGGCAGGGCAGGAACCGGTGCTCATTCGGGAGCTTAGCAAAGGGACAAGTGTGGGACAGAGGAATGGAATGGGCACTCTGCCCCAAACCCTTCTCCACAAGACCATAAGTGTCACACTCAGCTGAGGGGGTTTCTGCTGAACGGTGAGGCAGAGGTATGGACACATCAGTATCCCCATGTACCTCAGCTCTGCTCCTGCAGAGGGGGCCACAGAGGGCCACCCACATGTGTGACCCTTACAGCTAAGCTCCTGCGGGCACCAGCCAGGAGGGTGGGGGACTTACAGCAGCCGCAGCGAGCACAGTGTAGCCTTTTGCGTCTGCCACGTCGGCACTAGCAAAGTTGTCCTTCAGGATCCCACAAATCCAGTCGTGGTTCCCTTCCTCAGCCTTTAGGATCATCTCCGTGGAAATCCGCTCTTTGGGCCCGCAGAGTGCAAAGCCACTGCGCTTCCCCTCCAGGATGGCGCCCATGTTCCAGCTGGTGTGAGCCGGCTTGTTCCTGGCAACACAACAACTTTCAGTGGTCCTAGACCAGGTTCTGCACCTCCCACGAGAAAGGGTCCAGCTGGGCCACCTCCCTCCAATGCCTTCCCTTCTTGTGGCTTAGCCCCCCACTGTTCACTCCTCAGGCATCCTGAGTGCTGGCAGCTGCACCCCCAGCTGCTCATAATCCACTAGGTTGCACATGGTGGTGTGGACATGCCACCTGGACGTCAAGATGCTTGGGCTACATGTCTGTCCCAGCAGGAATGTGCTGGCTGCGAGTACACCCATGCATCTCTCATTCATCTGGGTCACTGGGTGTTTGCTAAGAAATGGGCTGTAACAGCAAAGGTGCTGGGTAGGAAGGAGACCAACATACATGTGGGTCCAGTCTCAGTACCAACACCCACATTCCACCCTCTGCTCGTACACTTTTGTCTGAGTAGACAACACGCATATCTCATGGCTTACCACACAACACTGATGCCTCCTGGTGTGTACACAACCTCTTTTCACAATAGAGAACCTGTGCATTACAGTTGCTTCTGTACCTAACAGTCTTCTGCCTACACAGTGCTGGCAGGGCAGGTCTTGGGGCCCCAGGCTGCTATGCAAGTGACGAGTAAAGAACACATATCACTTGGCATCTGTGGTGGAGCTCAGGGTCTCTTGGGGGATGCCCAGGCTCTATCTCTCTTGCCCACTCCCTGCCTTATCTTGTAACTCACCCTGTACAAGCCTGGTCCACACAGGAAGACCAGTTGTAACTGTCAACAATTACAAGCCCAGTTGATGTTTGCATGATGGATGGATGGATGGTTGGGTAGGTGGATGGATGTTGCATGAGTGAATTGATGGATGAATGGGTGGGTGAGTGGATGAATGGACAGGTGGGTGGGAAGATGGATGAATGGGTAGGTGGGAGGGTGGATGGATGGGCAGGTGGATGAATAGATGGATGAGTGGGTGGGTGGATGAATGGGTGCTGCATTGGTGGATTGATAGATGAATGGATGGGTGGGTAGGTGGATGCATGAATAGATTGATGGATGGATAGATGGGTAGGTGAGTGGATGAATGGGTAGGTAGGTGGGTAGATGAATGGATGGTTGGATGAATGGATGTTGCATGGGTGGGTGGGTGGATGAATGGGTAGGTAGATGGGTAGATGAAAGGATGGCTAGATGAATGGATGTTCCATGGGTGGATTGATGGATGAAGGGGTGGGTGGGTGGATGAATGTTGCATGAGTATACTGATGGATGAATGGATGGAAAGGTGGGTGAGTGGGTGAATTAATGGGTAGGTGGGTGGATAGCAAATGGATGGCTGGATGAATGGATGTTGCAAGGGTGAATTGATGGATGACTGGACTGGTAGGTGGGTGGACAAATGGGTAGGTGGGTGGGTAGATGAATGGATGGCTGTATGAATGGATATTGCATGCATGAATTGATAGATGAATGGATGGGTAAGTGGGTGGATGAATGAGTAGGTGTATGGGTGGACTGATAGATGAATGGATGGGTGGGTGGGTGAATGGGTAGGTGGGTGGATAGATGAATGGATGGCTGGATGAATNTGGGTGGGTGGGTGAATGGGTAGGTGGGTGGATAGATGAATGGATGGCTGGATGAATGGACGCTGCATGGGTGTATTGATGGATGACTGAATGGGTGGGTGGGTGGATGAATGGGCAGGTGGGTGGGTAGATGAATGGATGGCTGGATGCATGGATATTGCATGCATGAACTGACGGATGAATGGATGGGTGTGTGGGTAGATGAACAGATGCTTGAATGAATGGATGTTGCATGGGTGGATTGGATGGTAGGTGGGTGGGTGATTGGGTGGGTGGATGGATTGATGAATGAAAAAGCAGCCACTTATTCTCAGAAAATATGCATTCTGAAAGTTTAGTGACATCTGAGGTCAATATTTAGGAAAGGAATTAAAGTGTTCTTGAATATTTTAACTTCTAAAAATTAAACACTTCGGCCGGGCACAGTGGCTCACACCTATAATCCCAACACTTTGGGAGGCCAAGGAGGTTGGACCATGAGGTTAGGAGTTCAAGACCAGCCTGGCCAATATGGTGAAAGCCCATGTCTACTAAAAATACAAAAATTACCTGGGTGTGGCGGTGGGTGCCTGTAATCCCAGCTACTCCGGAGGCTGAGGCAAAGAACTGCTTGAACCCGGGAGCCGGAGGTTGCAGTGAACCAAGATTGCACCACTGCACTCCAGCCTGGGTGACAGAGTGAGACTCTGTGCCCCCCCACCAAAAAAATTAAACACTTTTCCTTAGGTGGTGGCTGACTTTCCTGGGGCGCTGGGTAGGGTAGGAGGGCTTTTGGAAGACCAACAGAGCAGAGCATCTTTTCATGCCATCCTTGGACAAGTCGAAGGCCTGGCTGGGCCCCAACACCACTACTGCCCTGGGCTCCCACCCTTGGCTCTCAGGCAGATCCCTTACCACCACATAACAGTAACAACAAACCCTGCTCTCCATGCCAACCCTGAGAGGAGACTTGGCCCATGGAACACCTAGGCGCTGACGCAATCGTCGGGGCAGGGCACTAGCTACAGCCTGCACAAGGGGAAATGCACAGGGCCCAGGGCCAGGACTCACCTGCAGCTCCATGGACTCAGGAGCTTCTCCCCAGCCACATCTGCCCCAGGTTCCACACCAGCCTTGGGACTCCCCTGGCTGCATGTTCACTAATCCACCTCCTGATCACTCCTGTCCCCAGGAGTGGGCAGGTGGGATCCTGAGACCCTCATTCCCCTGCACAGACATCCAGGGCCCCAGGGCCCAGCCTGTCTCCCAGCTCGAGCCAGCAGGGGCTTTCCCTCCCTTCATTATGGCTCACATCAGTCACTTAATGGGAGGAGCGTGTTTAGGTTACCCTGAGGGAGCACCCTCAGTGGCAGCTGGCTGGGGGCCTCAGGAACCTGCCTAGGGGCAGCCTGCACAGTGCAGGGCCCTGGGGAAGGAGCAGTAGCAGACTGGTCACCTGAACTTGTAAGTTTGCTTCTGGATTTTGATCAACAAAGGGGTCTCATTGATTATGAACCAGGGTTCTCCATCGTCAACGAACGGAGGAATTTCATTGAGGAAGATGCAGGTGTCCAGCTCTTTGCGGAAAGAGCTTGTCATGGGCAGGTGGTCACAGTCAGTCGAGTAGACATACGTTTCTGGAGGCAGCATTAGGTTGTCATTCAGAAGAAACCGCTTATACTCATAGAAAAAGGGGTCCTGTTCCTCCTGCAGTCCCCACTCTGTTTTCTCCTCTTCTGAGAGGCTGATCCTGGCAGGGCTGTAGGTGAGGAAGCCGGAGAACTCAGGGTAGCTGAGGAGGGAGAAGCCACTGGGGATCTGGGTGCACAGCTTGATGAGTTGCTCCCGGAACCACAGCCCCACGTCCTGGCTGCCGTCAGGGTAGGTCTCAACGCCTGGCCCAAACCGCTGGTCCGCTTTGTACAGCCCCTGCCAAGGAAGCGCAATAGGCCGAGGAGAGATGGCACGACCCAGCTGCACGCTGTGATCAGGCTTGTAACATCAAAAGAAATCCCAAAAAAGAAAACTTTCCCAAGAAATGCATGCATTCACCCAGTCAACATCTCTGGAGGCTTAGGCTGCGCTGCCCAGGGGCTGAGGCGGACCAGCTCTCCCGAGGGACAGGAAGGAGGGCACTCCAGAGAGCACATGGAGGGGCAAGGGGGCGGCCAGGGAGGTCTTGGTGGCCTCTGAGGTGAGGACATGATGGAGGTCTCATGGTGAAAGCATGTCAGAGACGCCAGGTGTGGGTTTAATTCAGGGAACCCAGCCCAAACACCCCGACACGCTGGGGCAGCAGTGGGTGGGGATGAAGTGTGCAGGCAGCAGGTCAGGTATGATCCAAGAAGCAGCAGGAGGAGGAGGAGGAGACAGAGGAAAGGAAGAGGAGGAAGGAGGGAAGAGCAGGAGAGGAGGCCAAAGGGAAGAGGGGAGGAGGGGAGGAGGAAAGGGAAGGAGAAAGAGGGGGACGGAGGAAGAAAGGGAGCCAATCCTTGCTTCCGGGAACCCAGCATCTCCCAGGCCTTTGCATGTGGGCAGTGGAGACCACAGTGCAGGAGAGGAAGAAGGCATCCAGGAGGGCCTCACAAAACAACCAGTGAGGGGCCACTGCCAGGAGCCCAGGGCAGGGAGCACAGTCAGGGGCCTGCTGCCCAGGGGAGGCGCGTCTTCCTGAGATGGCATTGAAGGATGCCTGGAGGGCACAGTGGGCAGAGGAGACAGCACAGGAAAAGGCACTGAGGCCTGCAACAGTGGGTGGCAGGGATGCTTCCCCCCCTGGGGCCCGCATTTTCATCTATGAAACTCCCATCTCAGAGGTCTCCACCTGATGTAGTTTGGATCTGTGTCCCCACCCAAATCTCATGTCAAATTGTAATCCCCAGTGTTGCAGGTGGGGCCTGGTGGGAGGTGACTCTATCACAGGGGTGGCTCCTTCATGAATGGTTTAGCCCCATCCCCTTGGTGCTGCCCTCATGATAGGGCATTCTCGCGAGATCCGCTTGTTTAAAAACATGTGGCATCTCCTTCCCCACTTGCTCCTGCTCCCACCACATGATGTGCCTGCTCCCCGTTCACCTTCCACCATGACTGGAAGCTTCCTGCGGCCATCCCAGCCACGCTTCCTGTACAGCCTGCAGAACCATGAGCCAATTACATCTCTTTTCTTTATAAATTACCCAGCCTCAGGTATTTCTTTGCAGCAACGTGAGAACGGCCTAATACACCACCCATACAACACACCCGCCTGAGCATCTCCAGCTGCAACCCCAGGCTGGGCGCTTGGGGATGTGCGGCTTCATGAGGCCCCTGCCCACCAGCAGCTTGCAGCCTGGAAGAGGAGGTAGAAAATGAAATGAAGGAAAGCGTGCTCAGGCTGGTTTTGCTCTGCAAGGGAGTTGGGCAGTGGGACTGTTTCCAGAAGAGCCTTTGGGGTGGCTCAGTGGGGTGGAGGTGGAGAGAAGTGATAGGTGAGGTTGGGCCATGGGCAGGTACCTGGCAGGTCTGGAGGGGCTGGTGGGCATAGCAAGGGGGCTGCACATTTACCCCAGGAGCTTCAGAGAGCCCCTGAGGAGGCATAAGTCACTGGATCAGGTGGGCCAGGAAAAACTTGGGGGTAGAGCAAGAAAAGGGGGCCACGGGCAAGGAGGCAGCAGCAAGAAAAGAGTCCCCATGATTAGTGTTGAGGTCAAGGGGGCTACAACCCGGACCCCGTGGTTCTGCTTCTGGGACCCCTCGTTGTCCTGTGATCTTGCCCTGTCGCCATTTGCTTTGTGACATTGTATTACCTTGTGAAGTATGTGATCTCTGTGACCACACCCTATTCGTGCACTCCCTCCCCTTTTGAAAATCAGTAATAAAAACTTGCTGGTTTTACGGCTCGGGGAGCATCACGGATCCTGCCGACATGTGATGTCTCCCCCGGACACCCAGCTTTAATTTCTCTCTCTTGTGCTCTTTCCCTTTATTTCTCAACCCAGCCGAGACACTCAGGAAATAGAAAAGAACCCACGTTAAACATCGGGAGCGGGTTCTCCCCATATCTCATGGCAGCCTGAGGAATGTGAGGTTGGCTAAAGTGATGAGGCCCAGAGAGACCAGCAAGAGGCCTCAGTCAGGCCCCCACCCGGACCCTGCAGCCAAGCCCAGGGTAACCGTTTCAAGGCATTTTGTTTTTCCTTTCTTTACCTATGGTTTCCAGATTTGCTGATAAGTTACCCAAAATGTTATCACAAGTTCCACAATGTGACCCTCACCTATTGTCTTCACGTATGTAGGATTTCTGACACAAAAAACAACATCCAGTCAATAGCTCCTGTGATTTTAATGAACCAATGTAAATTCTTGGTAGATAACTTAAGAACTTCCCCTTCTTTTTTCCTTTAAAACTTCACTTGTAACGGCTGCTAACTGGAGCATGTATTCAGGGCAACTTTAATGTATTTCTCTCTGGCTGCAGTCCTCAAACCTTGCAGTCCTCGAAACTCTACTTACATTAAATCTTGCCTCAGTCTTGTCCTTTAGGTTGACAACAGCCACTTGGTTAAGCAGTCACCACATGACCCCACAGTCCCACTCCCAAGTATCTACCCAAGTGACACGGAGACCTATGCTTCATGTTGACATGTACAAAAATGACTAAATGTGTATGTCTATAATGGTGTTAAACCAAGTTCAGCCTAAAGTTGCCTCCTTACATATTTCAGTTTGGCGGAAAGGTTTTTCTGCACATCATGAACTATAACAAGAGGAGGTGTAAACTGATCATAGCCCACACCTGCACCAATCACTGAGTTTTGGCCAATCAAATGTAGCCACTGTTCAAACCATGTTCAAATAAGGCAAACACTGAGCTGCAACCAATCCAGCTGTTTCTGTACCTCACTTTTGTTTTCTGTATTTCACCTTCCTTTTGCTGTCTATACATTTTCCTCCACCATGTGGCTGTGCTGGAGTCTCTCTGAATCTGCTGTCATTCTAGGGGCTGCCCGATTCATGAATCGTTCATTGCTCAATTAAACTCCTTTAAATTTAATTTGGCTTAAGTTTTTAACAATGCGATTATTCATAATTGCCAAGCACTGGAAACAACTCAAATGTCCTTCATCAGGAGAATAAACTATGGTAGCTCCACACAATGAAAATGTGTTAAGCAATAAAAAGGAACAAACTCCCGGAACAAAGAGATGAATCTCAAATGCATGATGCTAAATGTCAGACGCCAGACTCAAAAGGCTGCACATTGTGTGATTTCACTGCAGACAAAAAATAAGATCCCAAACCCCCTGAACAGACTGAATGGACCCCCTCTTGGCCAAGAGGACCCCAGAAAAACCTGAAAACCTGTGTGCTTGGCCATAGCAGGAAGGAAAGTCACACATACCTTGCTATGACCCCTCCCTTTTGGAGTTTAGACACAACTGACCAGCACTAATGATAAAATAGAGACAAGAAGGCTGACAAAACAGACGCTTTATGGCAATAAGATACTCAATTATAAACAGAACCTAAGGCTAAGCATGGCAAGGCCACTGCTGCGGGAAGTCAGGGGCCCTGAACAGAGAGACCGGCTGAAGCTGCAGCAGAACATAAACTGTGAGGATTTCATGGACATTGATTAGTTCCTCAAATTAATACTTTTATAATTTCTTACGCCTGTCTTTACTGCAATCTCTGAACATAAAGTGAAGATTTCATGGACACTTATCACTTCCCCAATCAATACCCTTGTGATTTCCTATGCCTGTCTTTACTTTAATCTCTTAATCCCACCATCTTCGTAAGCTGAGGAGGATGAATGTCACCTCAGGACCCTGTGATGATTGCATTAACTGCACAAATTGTTTGTAGAGTATGTGTGTTTGAACAATATGAAATCTGGGCATCTTGAAAAAAGAACAGGATAACAGCGATGTTCAGGGAACAAGGGAGGTAACCTTGAACTGACTGCCAGTGAGCCAGATGGAACAGAGTCATATTTCTCATCTTTCAAATGCAAATAGTAGAAATACCCCTGAATTCTTTTCCTCAGCAAGGAACATCCCTGAGAAAGAGAATGCACCCTGAGGATAGGTCTATAGACGGCCCCCTTAAGGTGACCACCTTTTACGGTTGAGGCTGAAGGGATGAAATAAGCCCCGGTCTCCTGTAGTGCTCCCAGGCTTATTAGGACGAGGAAATTCCTACCTAATAAATTCTGGTCAGACAGGTTGTCTGCTTTCAAACCCTGTCTCCTGATAAGATGTTATCAATAACAATGAGTGTCTGAAACTTCATTAGCAATTTTAATTTCGCCCCATCCTGTGGTCCTGTGATCTTGCCCTGCCTCCACTTGCTTTGTGATATTTTATTACGTTGTGAAGTATGTGATCTCTGTGACCCACACCCTATTCGTGCACTCCCTCCCCTTTTGAAAATCGCTGATAAAAACTTGCTGGTTTTTACATGTGATGTCTCCCCCAGACACTCAGCTTTAAAATTTCTATCTCTTGTACTCTTTCCCTTTATTTCTCAAACCAGCCGAGATGCTTAGGGAATAGAAAAGAACCCATGATAAATATCGGGGGTGGGGTTTTCCCCAGTAGGCCACACCTGCAGACCATCAATCTCGCTACGTAGCATCCTTAACTTAAAACGTTGTGCTGACTCCAAGTTTTAGAAAGAGCCTTTAACCAACTGCAAATCACAGAGTCCCTGAATCCACCTATAACCTGTAAGCCTCCTCTTCCAGACATCCCACCTTTTTGGACCTAACCAATGTGTGTTTTCCACGTATTGATTTAAGTCTTTGCTGTAGTTCTCGTCTCCCTTAAACATATAAGACTAATCTGACGCCTCAGGCACACTTTGTCAGGACACCTTGAGATTGTGCTTCCCTGAGCCACGGTCCTGAAACTGACCCAACAGTCCCACAGGCAGTTTTTAGGATAAACACAGAAATTGACCCTTCTGGTCTTAAAGCTTGAAACTTTATATGCTTCTTTCCTCAGGAAAGGAACCCCAGACCTCTCAAAAAGTATCAAAGAACTGAAACTCACCAGATCACTGCATCCAATGAGACTCCAGGCCCTCATTCACCATGATTGCTTCTTTGCCCCTCCTGAGTTCCTGTTTTCTTATCCATTGTTACATTTCTTCCCTGCTATCTAAACCCCTAGTTCTAGTCAGTCATGGAGATGGATTTGAGACTGAGCCCCAGTCTCCTCGGCTGCAGCACCCGATTAAAGCCTTCTTCTTTTGCAATACTCCTGGTCTCAGTGACTGGCTTTCTGTGGGGTGAGCAGCAGGACCTAGACTGAACCTGTGGCGTTTTGGTAACAGATTTTGGTTCCCTGACAGGGAACGCATTGCTCGTGGATCAGCTGCTGAAGGCCTGAAGTCTCAGAAGCCCTCCTAAACAGACGCCAGCCCAATTTTGGCTGGAGGTGAGTATCCATCTCTTTCTGGACCCTCTGCTACCAGCTCCAGAAGCGTTCCTGATTGCCTCAGAAGCACTGTCTTTGAAATCTGACATCTGCATCAAGATAGGTGAGTGTCCTTTGTGGGCCCAAACAGCAGGATCTGCTCCTCTCAATTTGGGACATTTTTAAAGGAAATTCCATTTGTGGTTCAACAAGCCCAACTGACCAAGAGAGGAAAGCACCACAACTGTTTCAGTATGGATACTCCTGGGAGCTTGTTTGTAACTCTGTGTTGTGTGTGTGTCTGGGAAAGTGAGTATCTTTTGTGAGTGCCAGACAGCAGGATCAGCTCTTCTTAATTTGGGAAATTCCAAAGGAATTTTTGTTTGCAGGGTGACCAAGCCCCATCGATGAAGAGAGGAAGCACCCCGACTGTTTTAGTTGGGACACTCTTGGGGCTTCTTTCTTGCTGCAGCAGTTGGATTGTCTTTTGGTGATTGTTTGTATGTGTGTCATAGGAAATTAAAATTCAGAAAACTGATAATCTTTTGTAAGACTGTTTGGCCCCAATATTCTTTGGAATTCAGAGTTTGCTGTTCAATGGGAAAGCAAGATGGAGTTCCGTGTGGCTTTTATGTTGCTTTTTTTTTTTTCTTTTTGAGACGGAGTCTTGCTCTGTCACCCAGACTGGAGTGCGGTGGTGCCATCTTAGCTCACTGCAAGCTCTGCCCCACCAGGGTTCACGCCATTCTCCTGCCTCAGCCTCCTGAGTAGCTGGGACTACAGGCACATGCCACCACACCCAGCAATTTTTTGTATTTTTAGTAGAGATGGGGTTTCACCATGTTAGCCAGGATGATCTCAATCTCCTGTCCTCGTGATCCGCCTGCCTCAGCCTCCCAAAGTGCTGGGATTACAGGCATGAGCCACCACACTGGACCTAAGCAGGACTGGGCCGGATTAGTCTGTTTCAGGTGATGTTCTTCTGGGTTGCTGTTTGGCCCAAGTGCTCTTTGGAATCTGGGGAGGTATGGCCTTTAAAAATCAAACTGCTGACCAGGCACAGTGGCTCACGCCTGTAATCCCAGCACTTTGGGAAGCCAAGGTGGGTGGATCACCTGAGGTCAGGAGTTCGAGACCAGCCTGGCCAACATGGCGAAACCCCACCTATTAAAAATACAAAAATTAGGTGGGCGTAGTGGCATTCACCTGTAATCCCAGCTACTCAGGAGGCTGAGGCAGGAGAATTGCTGGAACTCAGGGGCAGAGGCTGCAGTGAGCCAAAATTGTGCCACTGCACTCCAGCCTGGGTGACAGCAAGACTCCACCTCAGAAGAAAAAAAAAAAAAGGGCCAGGCACAGTGGCTTATGCCTGTAATCCCAGCACTTTGTGAAGTCAAGGCAGGTGGATTACAAGGTCAGGAGTTCAAGACTAGCCTGGCCAAGATGGCAAAACCCCATCTCTACTAAAAATACAAAAATTAGCTGGGCGTGGTGGCAGGCACCTGTAATCTCAGCAACTCTGGAGGCCAAGGCGGAGAATTGTTTGAACCTGGGAGGTGGAGGTTGCAATGAGCTGATATCATGCCACTGCACTCCATCCTGGGCAACAGAGCGAGAGTCTGTCTCAAAAAAAAAAAAAAAAAAAATCAAACTGCCATGGAAACTGCTTTACCCAAAATTTTGGTCCACAGCCTTCACTGGATTACGCATTGAGGCTAACAAAGTCAGCCATGTAAACAAATTTGTAGACCGGTGAGTTTGTATTGCTATCTCATGGCTAGAGTTCAAAGGTAAAAACTATTGAATCTGTGTGTCTGTGTGTGGGTGTGTGTGTACATGTCTAGATGTGTTTATATATATATATACATTTATTATATGTTGAGTCTACCAAGTTGGTTTATAAAAAAAAAAAAGAGCACTCATAAATTAAGTAAGTCCAAGCAATTTTCAACTCACAAATTAAGTAAATTATTAGGTAAATTATTTACTTAGTTTTCAATTTCATTAATTAAGTAAATAAGTCCAAGCAGTTTTCACGAGACTTAAGTAAATCTTCACTAAACAAACTGGCTTTGAAATTATAGGTAAAATAGGCTGGGTGCAGTGGCTCATGCCTGTAATCCCAGCACTTTGGGAGGTCGAGATGGGCGGATCACAAGGTCAGGAAATCGAGACCATCCCAGCTAACACAGTGAAACCCTGTCTCTACTAAAAATACAAAAAAAAAAAAAAAATTAGCCAGGTGTGGTGGTGAGTGCCTGTAGTCCCAGCTGCTCAGGAGGCTGAGGCAGGAGAATGGTGTGAACCCAGGAGGCGGAGTTTGCAGTGAGCCCAAATCGTGCCACTGCACTCCAGCGTGGGCGATAGACGGAGACTCTGTCTCAAAAAAAAAAAAAAGAAAGAAAAAGAAAAGAAATTACAGATAAAATAAAAATAGAAGTATCTTCAGAATTGTCAGCATATATTTTTATCTGGGTTTTATATTTGTCTTTGCTAGATATTTTGAGATATCAGGGTTTGGCACAGAGGTTATAAAACTACAAACCCAGCCAAAACAAAATTATCTTTCTGTGAATTTTTTGATAAGTATGACTAATTTAATGTTGTTGCTTTAATGAAAGCAGCTGAGTCTTCTGAGTTATTGGTGAAAATACCCATGTAGTTAACTTTAAGGTTCTTATTTAGATGAATACCTAATATTCACAGGTTATAAAATGGTTAACAAGGAAATAAATGATACATAAAAATCTAGATAAATTGCTAAAAATAAAATGTATTTATATACATTATGTAAGTGCTATAGGTGAACTTTTTGTGTAATTTAAAACCTTACAATTATTTTTCATGTTCATTAGATACCCAAGTCATTTCCAATTAAGAAGAGGTTATGGTATGGGGAAGTATGTTTCTAAAAATTGTGGAACTGTAATCTATAAAATGCTAATATCTGATAGTTTAGGATTTCTTGCTTCCTAGGGTTTCACTAAAATGTAAGGTTACTAAGAATAAAAATTATAGTTAATTATAATTCTGTATATAAAATATACCAAAGATGATGTGCTCTTAGTGAGAAAAAGAAGAATTTTGTCCAACTCAAAAGTTATCTAAAGGTTAATTCAAATTATAGACTTAAAAGGTTATTTATGAAACAAAGTAGAAAGGAACCAGTAAGTAGGGAAGAGAGATGTGAAGAAAGTTATGGATATGAAGATATATTTTTGTTAAGGAAGGTTATAAAGAAAAAATAATTTTTCACAAGAAAGAAATCTTGTATGGTAAATTTTTGTCCTAAAATGATTGGTTACTTAAAAAAGAAAAGAAAATTTAGGAAAAACAAAGTCCAAGCATGTCACAGATGGTCTGTGTAAAGCATATGTAGCTTTTTCCTGTTTCTCTGTGTGTCTATCTTCATGAATATGCAGAGAAAATAGAAAGTTGAAAAAGTTTAGATAGTAAAATATTCTTTAAAACCTGATAGAACATTGGAGAAGTTTGGCTAATTAACATTGCTCAAAGTTAAAGGTCTTACTCTTGATGAAGTAAATTAAGAAATACTGTCATTAAATACATTAGCGGTTTAGTAATTTTTTTTTTTTTGAGACAGAGTCTCACTCTGTTGCCCAGGCTGGAGTGCAGTGGCACAATCTCAGCTCTCTGCAAGCTCCGCCTCCTGGGTTAATGCCATTCTCCTGCCTCAACCTCCCAGGTAGCTGGGACTACAGGTGCCCGCCACCATGCCCGGCTAATTTTTTGTATTTTTTTTTAGTAGACATGGGGTTTCACTGTGTTAGCCAGGATGGTCTCAATCTCCTGACCTTGTGAACTGCCCATCTTGGCCTCCCAACGTGCTGGGATTACAGGCATGAGCCACTGCACCCGGCTAGCAATTTTTTTTTCAGTAAGAGTTAAGCATGAAGCCAGATTTAACATGGAGCCAAGTATCATGTAAATACCTACATTGCTTTGTTTCACACTGTATTTGCTCTTCTGCATAGATAGGTACTTACTGGTCATGTGCCTGAAGTGAATTTCTTAATAGCACAAAACATATAGTGGTGTTGGTGGCCTTAAAGACATTAATTTGTGTGCAAGGAACAAAATATTATGTGTTCTTTTAGGCTCTGGGTAATACTATAGCATCCAAGGTCAACTGATAACTGAGTAGGAGAAAGATCTGGGACTGGTTTCCCGTTTACTTGTTTTTGCTTTTGATTTTCAATTATTTGTTCTTTGTTCACCTTTGGGTTTTACTTATATATACATATATATAAAACTACTGATATTTTTTAGTTTTTTAATGGAAGGCTTTTATTTTGTTCTGTGAATAGTCACTTTATTTCTATGTATTTCTAACAAGTCATCATTTGTTCTATTTATTTGGAATTCCTAAGCTACCTTTGTTAAGCCTGCAAAAATTGATAGAGCACACCAGCCAATTAAAATGTGGTTGATTTTGTTTACCTTGAATGATCTGGAGAAGACTATGTTTTACAAGTTCTGAGCAGAAATAGTACATACACTATTTCTGTTACTTGAAAAAGTAGGTGAAAATAAAAATGTTTAAATGTTATTTATTTCCAAGGTCATTCAGTTCAATCCA
The DNA here is from genome assembly GCF_003255815.1 of Theropithecus gelada. NCBI lineage: Eukaryota > Metazoa > Chordata > Mammalia > Primates > Cercopithecidae > Theropithecus > Theropithecus gelada. The sequence goes on from NC_037680.1 coordinate 117,000,416, forward strand.
TTTGAGGTGGTTTCCAATCTTTCCTTTAAGTAATGAGAAAAAAAAAAAAAACTGTGATGTGGGTACAAAGTTTTAATGTTTAGGAAAGATTGGCCTTGTCCTTAGAGAAATTATATTAATTGGGATTTTTCTCAAACTAATTTAGTTGTGTTTACCATTATTAAAACTAAGTGACATTCACTTGGATTAAGTAATGATAATTAAAAAGTGAGAGTTTCTAGTGATTTTCGATCCTAAGCCATTTATCACTGATGGGCCTTCATTTGTGTACTCACAAAGTATGCACAAGTGTTGCACTGGTTTGAAGATTTTAGTGGTGCAAGTTACCTAATCAGTTGTCAGTACTGCATCTAGAAACCAATCTTGCAAATATGTGATGATATCCTTTTAAAATAGCTGAAAAGAAGTTATACAAAACTTTCAGAACCATATATTAAGATGGGTGTGCTTGTTCTTTGTCACTGTTTTGTTATATAATATTTAAGTGAAAGGAGATTAAAGAAAAGGAAATTAATATTGAATTTACAAAATTGATGGTTGTGTTTACCATCATTTTAACCCATTTCCCATTTAGGAAAAAAAAAGTACAGCTCACTGCCAACACTCATTTAATTTTACATAAACATGCTCTTTAAGGGTGAAGCAAATCTGATTTTCAATGTAAAAATAAAACTAAAAAACTCTTCTTGGGGTTATTTCTAAACAGAACTTGTCTCTAATCCTAATGTATATGATGTTACATTAGGATTAGAGATGAGTATTCTTGGGGCAAACAGTAAATAGGTTAAATAATGGAAAGAAAAGTTAGTTGTCTTACTTTGGTAAGTTTAGCATAGGACTTACCACACTTTGATGTTTTCGGTCACAGTTCTGTCCCTAGAGCGCTAGCAACTAGACATATGCAGTGAGCAACCTAACTCTTTAATACAGTGGTTTAAAGTACTGCAGGCAGTAACTCAGACACCAAATCACAGTGTTTTAATTTGTAATATATTAGAGGGAATGATAGGACTTTCTGCAGTATAAATATCCTATTGAGTAATCCTTATGCTATTAAGTTACAGGGCTTTGAATCCTGGGTCTGAAGAAGGCACCAACCCCTGCTACATCTTTAGTACTGACACCATTTGAAGCCTCATCTTTAGACTCAGGAGGAGACAATCAAAATGAACTGCTTTCACGAGACACAGGGCCAGAAATCAAAACTGTTCAATCCCTCTAGGCCCAGGGACTATTGCAGAAGCGGTGGGTGCATGAGATTTTAAGGGCTGATTTTGAGAAATAGTATTAGTTCAGAGTTTTTCTATAAATTAAACATTAGTATCAAAAGTACACTAATGCAAGACCAGTGTCTGGGCCCATGTGTCAGAATAACATGGTTTCCTTGGAGCACTGATGGTCTTTCATAGAAAATTTTAAAAGATTATAAAAAGTATATAGAAATCTTACCTTATGGTTAAACTGATTAAAATTAGATAGATTTGTTTATAAGGCTTTATTAAAATCAACTTTAACATTAATAATATACCATACAAAGGTAAAATATGGTTTTCTCTTTTGAAAATTTTTTCATGTAAGAGAGGAGATTTTTGTTTACCTTTTGAGTAAAACTACAGAATAAAAAATAGAGGGAGAGAGGGCGACAGATTTAGTTGATCTCATGCTGTGGTTTTTTGTTTTTGTTTTTGTTTGAGACGGAGTCTCACTCTGTCACTCAGAATGGTGTGCAGTGACACAGTCTCAGCTCACTGCAACCTCTGTCTCCCGGGTTCAAGTGATTCCTGTGCCTCAGCCTTCCGACTAGCTGGGATTACAGGCGTGCGCCTACGCCTAGCTAGCTAATTTTTGTATTTTTTGTAAAGACAGGGTTTCTCCAGGTTGGCCAGGCTGGTCTCAAACTCATAACCTCAAGTGATCCACCCGCCTTGGCATCCCGAAGTGCTGACATTATAGGTCATACTGTCTTTTGTTTAGGTCTTATTGTTCAGGAAACTGAGTATGCTATCAAAGAGAAAATGTTTTTGTATTATAATTGTGGCTAAATACCTGTTTTATAGTAACTTGTGATCCTATTTTGTGACATCAAGTGTCTTAAACCTTAAACAGGCTTTTCAGCAGCAAATTTTCAAGTTCTAAATTCAGTATTTTTGTTCTTAAATTAACTTTTTTTGGATATTAGGCTTCCTGAAGTCCAAGAGAGACATATTAGGCTTATTTGTTATATTAGAATTACACAGGAAGCATTGTAAATTGTGAGGTAGGATTTAACTTTCTTTGGGTTATATTTATATACATATGTTATTAATACATGTTCCAGGATTTATGACATTCTTGAAATTCTAATATGTCTAAATATATGTTGTAATAGTTAATGATTATTGTTATTATTATGTTAAATTGTTATACGACACAAATGAACAATTTCCTTGTCATCTGTGTCTTTGACTATTGCTGCCTTAAGACTTCTGTCATCTACAATTGTTGTTTTGCTTTGATCTTTCTCAAAAAAGTCACTTATAATCAGCTACCATCCAGGGCTTGCTTCTTTGGGAGAGTTCATGAAAAGGACTATTGAATTCAGGTTTCTGATAACTTTGGAGATTGTGCCATTGGATGACATAGAAAACTTCCACTGCACTAATTGGAAGGCTGATGTGTTCATACACATTGCTAATCCAATATGATGGAGAGCAGTTGATTGCATGGAGTGAGCTAATGGAGGACTATAATACTTTTTATGTTTTTTTTTTTGAAATATTGCTGATTCTTCTTTTGTCTTTGAGTCAGGATAATTTTTTCTTTTGAGCTATTTATAACCTTGAAATATATTTTAAGTGTACTGAGTATACATTTGTAAACAAAATTTGAGTCATATTTCTCTCTCTGCCTAATTTTTCCAGAATTTTTAAACTATTTGTGAATATTCTTAATTCATGGCAATGTGTTAGTTTGCATATGTTTAATAAGAATCTGTTTTATTTTACAATGGGACACAGTTGGAGGTTATTTTCCCAAGGCTTTGACTGAAATGGCCTTGTGAGAGGTTCCAGTGAAGCCAGTTCAGGATAGCCTATGTGAACCATGATTCTTGCTGCACTTTGTGTGGGTAATCAGGGCACTAGAAAACTGATGCTTATTTTGCAAGTAGGTTGTCCTACTGTGATTTGTCTTTGATGCAAGTGGGGGAATGGAAAGAGAAAGATGGTCTTTTAGAAGAAAACTCTATATTAACCTTTGATTCCTAAGTGACCACATGGTCACCCATGGTATGGAGCTGCCCACAACGCCTCTCCTCAGCATGGAGCAGCCAGAAAGATCCACGACCTGATTCCCCATTTGAGGAACTGATAAATAAAAAGGCGAGACTGAAACAACAGCCCAGTAATCCTACAGAGAGTTGTTTCCAGATAAATATAAAAATTGACCCTTCTGGTCTTAAAGCTTGAAACTTAAATTTGTTTTATCTGAGTTCCTTCCTCAGGAAGACCTTCAGGACTCTCAAAAAGTATCAAAGAGCTGAAACGCAGTCTCAAAAAGTATCAATGAACTAAAACTCACCAGACCATGGCATTCAATGTGATTCCAGGCCCTTTGTTCACCATGATTGCTTCCTTGCCTATCCCAAGTTCCTACTTTCTCACACATTATTACATTTTTTCCTTGCTATATAAACCCCTACTTTTAGTCAGGGAGATGGATTTGAGATTGAGCTCCCATCTCTTCAGCTGCACCTGCCAATTACAGCCTTCTTCCTTGGCAATACTCATTGTCTCAGTGATTGACTTTCTGTGCAGGAAGCAGAAAGACCTAGAGCGAACCCCTGGTGTTTCAGTAACAGCCACTCATATTGGCTCAGAATAAACCTCTCTAAAATATTTTGCAGAGTTTGTTTTTTCTGTTGACACCATTAATATGGCATTCTCTCAAGGGCAAAATTCTAGGCCAAAATAAGATCAGCCACAGTTTGTTGGGAGGAGACATTTATTACAAAGGCCATGGCAATATTGTGGGGGTGATGGAACTTTTTATATCCTGACTGCAGTAGTAGTTTCACAACCCCATAATTGTCAAAACTTTCAGAACTATATATTAGAACGGGTGAATTTTACTATAAATTATACTGTAATAAAAGGGGGAAAACACATCTGTATTTGAAAGACTAGGCGTGTTATCCATTTAAAAAGGCACATTTCAAACATTATGTGTACAGTGATCCAGTTTACATATTTAAAAACAAACACGTGCATTTCTTTAAAGAATATATAACGATTTGCTAGTATCCCTCTGGGGAGTAAAATACGAGGAGGCTTTTATTTTCTATCTATACCCTTATTATTGGTACCATTTTAATCATTGAAAGTAAAAAAGCTGCTTGTAGTTAAATAAACTTCCCCAGGACCTAAATATCTTTTTGTCCAGTGGCCTAGACACACACAGCCGCTTTGCCCCCAACTGAGCACATGGCAGCCCCCTCACCTGGAAGAGCCGTGTCTTCATGTACATGGTGCCGTAGCCTTCCCGGTGGCTGAGGTAAAATGTGCCCGTGAAACTGGAGCCATCTGGCCACATGTAGGTACCCAGGCCATGGCAGTGGTCCCGATAAAACTGCCCATGGTATGACTGTGAGATGGAGAAGTTGGTGAGAAATTGCTGCTCTTCCAGAACCTGACGGGATGCCCTCAAGGCCAAGCCATCATGCCTGGTTGGCAATGAATGGGGACCACCCGGGGCTGTGGCAGAACTCAGGGGTGCCTGGCATGCAACTATTAGAGTTGGCACCTGAAGCACCCAGAGGGATTACCAGGCAGTCAGCCCGACAGCCAGGCTCCCTCTCTGTCTTCTCCTCAGGTGGGGGACTGTGGGGAGGCTTAAAACTGCCCAGACGTCCTGAGTCTGAGAGCACAGACCTGTCTTCTCCTGGTGACCTTGACCTTAGGTTTGGGGGGTCCTGTCCCCACTCAGGAGCCCCAAGCTGCTGAGCTCCCTGCCAGGTTCACAGGTGACAGGCTGGCCCTGGAGGTTGGCTTTGGGCCCCGGTGGGCACAGGGCAGGACTCTGATTTATACCTCTTCATCACTGGTTGGACACGTGAGCTCCACAAACAACAGGGGTGAGTGTGTCAGAGACTACCCCTCTACCAAGGTCCCTGGGGGGAAACAGAATGTGACATTCATGACAAGGGCTTCCAGCCAGGAGACCCTCATGCTGAGTGCCAGGCACCACCTTTTTCTCAGAAACAGGATGGCCAGGAGTGCACACACAGCCATCATGCTCACAGTCCACCCAGACTTGACCCCGACGTGCAGGGCATGGCAGTTTTCACAGCTTAGTGTCCCTTCCCTTTCTTCTGACAACAGATACCCTCTCCCTACAGAGAGGATTCCCCAAGGGACCCAGCCCCAGAGCCTGGGCCAGGCCTGGCCATCCAGAGGATGTCTTACCCTTGCCCCACCCTTGATGGATTTAACCAGTTCATGCATCCCCAAGCCAGACCAGCATCCTGCTGGGGCCTTTCTCTTTCCCAGGGGTGTTTGATGCCACCCCCAGGAGCTGGGCAGATGGAACAAGGTCAGTCTTAGAACCCCCTCGTGGAAATGGAAAGAGAGAGGGCCTAGTTAGATCATTAGAACCCTGGATCCAGGCAGGCCTGAGGCTACCTCACCCCTGCACTTTCCATTACAAGCGCCAACAGAGGCCTTTTCAGTTTCAGCTGCATTGAACGTGGGCTCAGGACCTAGCCTGGGGGTGCAAAACTTGTTCTCATTTTGTTTTTTAGAACATTCGCTGCCTTCTGCTTAAGCCTAGACACGGGCACTTTCACCAAGGTAAACATACGAGTTGCTATGGTAATTCATAATTTTAAAACGTTTGCCCAGAATAAGAACTTACCTTCTTAAATCACAGCTTCCCAAACCTCATCCTGCGGACCCTAGCAAACCATGGGTGTGATTCTGGAAGCTGGGAAAGATGCTTTTCTCTGGACATTTCTCAAGAAGGAAAGACTTTAGCCTAGCATCCTTCCTACTGATGGGCCTAAAAGTTCCTGTCCCATCACTCCTGGAAGGAGAAAGGCCAGCCACCAGAGGCTCTGGGCAAGGAGTCGGAGAAAGTGTGGAAGCAGTTACCTCGCCTGTGGGCCAAGAGAATTCGCCATATCCAAGCTTCATGTTCAGCCCAAACTCCCCTCGGTACATGCAGCCATCCTGCCACTCCTGCACACCCTGGACGAGCTGGATGTAGGCCTCCTTCAGGTCCTGCGCCCTCAGCGGGCCCTCAGATTCCTCCTCTTCCTTCTCAGAGGAGGCTGAAACATCCCTGAAAGGACAGGAGCAGAGGGAGGGAAAAGCAAGATGGCTGCAGTGCCTTCAGTGAGTGCTGAGCACAACCCCTGAGCACAACTCAGCATCAGCATCTCATTTCATCCTACAGCCCTGGGATAGGTGCTGCTGCATCCCCACTCCACGGGAGAGAAAACCAAGGCACAGAGGGTACAGCGATGGCCCAAGGTCACAAAGGAAGTGGAATGCATACTAAGGCTGCCAACGGATAGGGGAGATGCTGCCAGGCCCATCGGCCTGTCCAGCCCAGGCCTGCTGGCAGCATCTCCTGAGATCGACGGCCCTCTGTCCCACTCCAGCTGCCTGCAGGACATGAGTGCCCACAGCAGGGTCCTCATTCAAGGGCCAGCAGTGCCAGCCCCAAGCTGGACAGAAAGCAGACTGCCCATACAAGTGGAAGGTTGGAAGGCATCTTGAGAGGCAGCCAGCTCATACTAGGATGGACAGGTGGATGGGTGGACAGATGGATGGATGCAGGGTTGGGGAGTATGCTGCAATGCAGGGGAGCACAAACCAGGGTGGATTTGCCATAACTCACAGGGCATCCACAGACGGATGGGGCATGTCAGATCCCCCACAAATGGACAAGGTGTCTCAGACCGCCACAGACAGACGGGGCGTCTCAGACCACCAAAGACGTGGTGCCTCAGACCACCAGACGGACAGCGCCTGAGACCACCACAGATGGATGGGGTGTCTCAGACCCCTACAGAAGGACAGGGCGTCCCAGACCAGCACAGGTGGACGGGGTGCCTCAGACCATGAAAGATGGATGGAGCATCTGAGACCCCCACAGATGGACAGGGCATCTCAAAGGGCCTTCCGTTCTCAGCTGTGCAGGGCCAAAGTCCCTGGCCAAGGTGCCGGCAGTGTCCCTGCCTAGGGAGGGTCCTCTTCCTGGTCTGTGGAGCTGCCTTCTCATTGGCTCCCCATATGGTAGTGAGAGAGGATGGGGGAACTCTGGGCTCTTCCGCTTCTCGTAGGTACACTCATCCCATCATGGGCTCCATCCTCACCACTCCATCTAAACCCAGCCACCTCCCAAAGTCCATTGTTGGGAAAAGGGCTTGTGGGAAAAGGGCTTGTGGGGTGCCTGTATAAACTGGCCATGAAAATATGGGACAGTAAGTTGTGGAAAGCCACAAGGGGCCTCTGAGGAAAGCCTCCTAATTGCCATCATGTTCCCATGCTCAGAGCAAGATCCGGTCTTTTATCTGTAAACATGGTGTTCAAGGAGAAAGACACTCCTTTGAAGCACTGGAATGTGGACAGACGTGCAGGCTCCTAGTTAAGCCCGCTCCCACTAGCTACTCTCCAGTAAGTTAAAGATACGTTGTTTGAGCACAAAGGAGATTCATTTAAACCGCTACTGCTATAGATTATGCGTATGATGCACTGCCACCCTTTTACTGTTTTGCCCTGAACATCTGCTTCTCAGATCTAAGTGACTATACTCAATAAATAGGGTGGAGACCAGAGCTCTGAGCCTTTTGCGGCCTCCATTTTGCAACTGGCCCCCTGGCTCCCCACCTTTCAACTCTTAACCTGTCTCTTTTCAATCCTTTGTCCCCACCAGACTTTGGGTACCCTACAGGTGGTGTTGAGGCTGGTCCTCAATACCCATCACACTGGGCCAGGGCTGGGACTGAGTTTTGGAGACCCACAAACAGGGACAAGCACGATGGAGTGACAGGGACCTCGTGAGATGCTGCAGTGAGGCTCCGAGGCAGCCCCTGGCTCAAAGCAGCCCTTGCTGCGAACGACAGAGCTGTGAAGATGGGGGCAACTCGGGAGCCCCATCTCGCGAGGGAAACGTTCCCTCCGTCCACTAGGCGGCGACACGGGTGGCAGAGTGTGCAGGCAGGGACAGGAGAAGGTTCCCATTACCATCTATTGTTTTCCTCGGTGGCTGCTGATACAGCGTTGGGGCTTTCGGATTCCTCCAGAAACTAGTTTCTCAGGGAGTAACACAGTTCAGCGATTTTTACTGCTTGCCTGAAGGAGAATCCCAGCTAACCCTAGGCCCCAGGTCAGGGTCGGACCTCCCTGCCAGAGGGTCCCCCGCACCTTGTGGCGAAGACAGCGTAATTCTCCAGCGGCCCCAGCTCCTCGGCAGCAGAGGTCTCGCCGCCCTTCCCCTCCAGCGGGCGTTGGGGGCTGGCAGCCCCGGAGACTTCGTGGTCTAAGCTAAAGGAGGCACGGCCCCCTTCCATGTCTGTGGTCTTCCAACCTGGAAGCAACGTCAGGACCGCACATTTGCCCCCAGGGCTCCCGCCGGGAACTCGGAGAGCGCCCGAGGCCCCGCCCGCAGCCCCTGAGCCTCAGGGAACCCAAGACCCTCCCTGAACCGCGCCGGAGCCTGGGCCGCCACCCACCGGCCCCGGGCCACCATCCCTGGGAGTCCTCAGGGAGGCCAGTCCGAACCATGGGCAAACTTCGCCCGCGTCCCCAGGTGTCCTTGTCCCTTCGTGGGCGGGAATCACAGCAAGGGCGGTCGCCGTCACGTGGCCCGCGCCCACTATCGTCCAAGGAGCGCCGCTTACAGCGGGTCTCAGCCAACGGGCCTCGGAAGCCAGCGCTCGAGGGTGGGCTCGGGAGACGCCGCGCCCACCTAACCCCACACCCCCAGCCCTTCGGCCCCTCCCCGGGGTGGGGACGGCGAGCCTGGCCCCCACCCGCCGCCCTACCGAGCTCCGGGATCCCCCTAGCCCCGGCTCCCAGCGCCCCTGCCGCGGGACCGCACCAAGCAAGGCTCGGAGAGCTCGCGTCGGACAGCACGGAGACCGACGAGACCGCAGCCGCAGCGGACGCCAGCGCTCCCGCCCCGACTACTCGCCAGCCCTGCCCCTCCGGAAAGCGTCGCGTTTCCATGGAGACAGCCCCGCCCAGTGCCCGCGGCCACTCTCCGGCTCCACCAATCCCCGCGCCAGGACGCACCCGGCCCCGCCCACGGGCGTGCCCGCACCCTGTGACTTCAGCGGCTGAGGTCCGGGCCGCCAGCCCGGCCTGGGTCCCAGCCTCCCGCTGACCCGGTCAGCCCCTGGGCTGAGTGCCCCTGGTAGAGAAAGCGCTAAATTCCCCCAACACTCCCGTGAAGGCGGCACGGGGAGCGCCGTGGGACACCTGAGGAAACTAAGGCCCAAGTGTTAACTTGCCCTGATCACCTGGCACGTGGAGCCACAGCTTGATCAAGCCCTGCCTGATTCCAGCCCCAGCCTTTGTCCATTCGGTAAATGTGGAGGGCGCAAGGGGAGCTGGAGGCCTGCGGAGGGAACGAGATGAGGGAGGCCGCAGGAGTCACCGCAGAGAAAAGGGATTGGCTGTCTTGGACCAAGGGTCTTGGGGAAGGCTTGCGGGAGAGAGGATTCCTGATGGGGCTTCGCAGGATGCACAGGAGCTCTCCAGGCTACAGAGTGCATTTCAGGAACTGGACTGGGATGTACAGAGGCACCACGGTGGGAAACAGCTGGGCCTTCCTGGAAAGAGAGGAGAGGCTCTTGGAGGGGCAGGGCTTGCGTTTCTCAACACAGACTGCCTCTGAGAACAGGGGAGGGTGTGTGAAGAGCCGATGCCCTGGCCGTCCCCACTAACTTTCCAGGGACTAAGGCTGGGCCAGGATTCTGGGGTTCTAGGGGCACTGCCTCCACATGCCAGTGCCTGTCTCTGAGTTCACTTCTCTCTACAGTAAAATCTCATACCACAACCCAGTACAAACAACTCAGAAAACTGTTTCATTAAAAGTTCACAATACTACATGCATGCACTCCAATATTTTCATGTAGTCTACTATTTCTCTAAAAACTAAAATGCTTATCATGACCCACAGAATTGATTTCACAACTCACATTAGTTGTGAATTACAACTTGCTAAGGAGTCAGAACCAACATGTAGAAACGCTCCGTTCTTAGCAAGTACATTCTGGTTACGCTGTGGGGGACTAGCACCAAGTCCAGGAGACAGAGGCTGGCCCAGACTGTGTGTGGCAATGAGGTGCAGAGACATTTAGGATGAATTGGTTCCCAATCCATTAGCTCAATGGTGTGGGAGCATGATGGTTCAAGTAGCAGGCTTTGGAGCAGAAAACCCACCTCAACCATCCTCCAACCATAAAGGGTGATGATTCATGAATCAGTCCACAAGGAGGGACTTCAGGTTTTGTTTGATTCATTTAAGTGGCCCAACAGTCCAAGGTCCAAGGCATCAAGGACCTTGGCTCTCCCATCTCCTCTGCTTTCACCCAAGGCTGGCTTCCCCTTATGGTCATGAGAGAACAGAGGAGCCTACCAAAGTGCTCTCTCCTCCATGGGTTATTAGACACCAAGCCCATTTCCAGAGCAGTCACAGGAGTGTGGCCTTTACTTTTGGCCAGAGATAGGGCCAACTCCTAGAAGGTGGAGGGAAACAGTGTCCCAACCTAATCAATGGCTCCCATGAACTATGGGGGAAAAAAGGGAATTCCACTCCTTCTCCATCCCAGGAAAGCTGGAGTCCTTCCTTAGGGTGGAGGAAGTGGGAAACAGATGCTGTTAAGACCTGCACGGAGGTGATGTCTGGAGCTGCAACCAGTGAAGACCTGGCTGCAGACATATATGAGTCTTTAGCTCAAGAGTGAACCCCAGGCTGCAATAAAGATCTGACAGTTACCAATGCTAGATGGCTGATGGAACAAAGCAATGAAGATAACCCCGAGAGAGACTTCTAAAACTGAGACTTCAATCGCTAAATGTCTGCAGGGCTGTGAGACAGTTGCTTTTCACTGTATCCATTCCCTGAAAATTACCAGACGTCAGAAAAATTGAAGGGATCTTAAATGGCAACTTAATGGTCATTAAGTGATATTAAATTGTTTAAAGTTACAATGCTGACCCCAATAAATTACTGAGATAGAGCAAAAGGAATATTGTGGTCTATGAAGAAGTCATGAAAACAGAAATTAGTTTTATGAGCCATGTGTTACAATACACAGAAAAAAATGCACCAGTTACAAAGCGGGTCACAAAAAGGAATAAACGTAAAGCCGACAACGCAGTCACTAGGGAAAGGGGAAACACACGGGAACCACGCAGCTCGCCGTCCACAGGCACGGGGCAACCACGGGGCCCTAGCCGAACGACGGCGGCACGCAGTGGGCAGGCCCCGGCGAGCCACGCCTCCGCGCCAGGCACCGCAGTGGAGCGGACAGGGACGCCGCTCGGCGCAGGCGCGAGCCCAGTACCGCAGGCCGCCGGGGCAGGGAGGACGGAGCCTGAGGACAGCGAGCAGGGGACGCAGAGCGGTCCAAGGCGCCGGAGCCCTGGCGAGGCCCAAGCCTTCTGCCATGCCCCGGCCCCCACGAGGCCCGAGCCCCCTGCCCCGGCCAGGCGCCCACGGGAGGCCCAAGTCCCGGCCTGGTCCACCTCGGATGCCTCTAGGACCCGGGGGCGCCCGGCGGCCCGCCCGGCTCCCACAAATAGACTCCTGGGTGGGTGCCTGAGCCCCAAAAATAGATCCTCAGGGCGGGCGCCCGAGCCCCAAGCAGACTCTTCGTCGGGCGCCATGGGGCCGGGAGACGCGGGGCGCCGCGTGACCGCCTCGCCAGTGCCGCCGCCGTTCGTGCGCGTCGCGCCCTCGCTCTTCCTCGGGAGCGCGCGCGCCGCGGGCGCGGAGGAGCAGCTGGCGCGCGCGGGAGTCACGCTGTGCGTCAACGTCTCCCGCCAGCAGCCCGGCCCGCGCGCGCCCGGCGTGGCAGAGCTGCGCGTGCCCGTGTTCGACGACCCGGCAGAGGACCTGCTGGCGCACCTGGAGCCCACGTGCGCAGCCATGGAGGCCGCAGTGCGCGGCGGCGGCGCCTGCCTAGTGTACTGCAAAAACGGCCGCAGCCGCTCGGCCGCCGTCTGCACCGCCTACCTTATGAGGCACCGAGGCCTCAGCCTGGCGCAGGCTTTCCAGGTGGGCGGGCCTTCAGGGGACCGGTGTTTCGAGAGGGGCGTGTCTTCCGGGGACGGGTTTTCCGGGCGTGGCGGGCTTCGGGATTGGGAGAGGTACTTCCGGGAGGGGCGGGTCTCTCTCGTAAGGGCGGGCTTAGGGAAGCGGAGAGGCACTTCCGGGTTGGGCGGGGCCCACTCTTAGAACAGGGCCCGCTTTGGCACTTTCTGGCCATTAGGGCGACTTGGGGTTATTCAATGCACTTCTTGTTTGCAGATGGTGAAGAGCGCTCGCCCGGTAGCGGAACCCAACCCGGGCTTCTGGTCTCAGCTCCAGAAGTATGAGGAGGCCCTGCAGGCACAGTCCTGCCTGCAGGGAGAGCCCCCAGCCTCAGGGTTGGGCCCTGAGGCTTGAAGCTTGAAGCTTGAAGGCCTACTGCCTGGAGGAAGGATGTTCCTGCACTGATACTGGAGGCTGGTCTTTACCCTCCTTCCTCACTGGCACATCGAGTTTTCCTTTTCGTGTGTGTGTGAAACAGTGCTTTTAATTTTATATTTCTGGCTGAGCTGATGAACAAATTATCTTACAGACACAAAAAGAAATACATTTGGTGAAACACTGAAGACAAATTAAGAAAACGCAAATAGGGGTCCTCCATTATTTATACCCCAGAATCTTGAGTGTTTGGGAGTGCCAGCGCATTCTACCAGTCTCAGTGAAGGACATGAGTACAGACTACAGTCATCAGAATCTGAGTCATAGGTGAAATCAGGAAAAGCAACTCTTCTTACGTTTATTTTTAGTAGTGTCGTAAGAATGGACTGGTTCTTCCTGCGTGACCACAGATGCTTCTGTTTGAGAAAATGCATACCCACGTGAGACATTTAGAGCTACAGCGCTGTTGAGGAAGACATTGTTGAAGGGCAACTTGGGGGATTGGGGAAATATTCTCTTCACCAGCCCCTCTGCAATAGAGCTGGAGCCGTCCTATAGGAGTTCGGACAATTACGGACATCCCTTTTCTTTCTTTCTTTCTTTTTTTTTTTTTGTTTGAGACGGAGTCTCCCTTGCCCAGGCTGCAGTGCAGTGGCGCAATCCCGGCTCACTGCAACCTCCGCCTCCTGGGTTCACGCCATTCTCCTACCTCAGCCTCCGGAGTAGCTGGAACTACAGGCATGTGCCACCACACCCGGCTAGTTTTTTGTATTTTTAGTAGAGACGGGGTTTCACCATGTTAGCCTGGATGGTCTCAATCTCCTGACCTCGTGATCCACTCACCTCGGCCTCCCAGAGTGCTGGGATTACAGGCGTGAGCCACCGTGCCTGGCCTCCTTTTTCTATTACTAGAGAACTTCAGAACATTAAGAATTTCAAAAGCGAATTTTCTCCCATAGCTTCTATGGTGACAGAGTATGGTGTTCCTGTAGTGAAAACAAAGCCAAGTTTTTTTTGCTCCTTTCACTAAAGCTGCTTCATCTGGGGAGGAAGCCTGGTAGATTACATATTTCCATCTCTCTCAGGGATAACAGTGTGGCATGCAGATAACAGGGTAAGAAATTGTTCTATATAGTTTTCTGTGGGATGGCCATTCTCAATGTTCTCAAATAAATTGTGGTCATTAAAATGTCAGGGCTTGGATGGAAGAAGGTGTTGGTTGCACCATAAATTACACCTGCAGTGGTACACTTCTTAAATCTCTTAATATTGCAAGTGAGCGTTCCCATTTTATCAGAAAATAGATATTTTACCTGCTCAAGTTCTTCACTGAGATTGAATGTGCTGACCATAGTGTGGACACTATTTAGTTTATAATGCACATCTTGATCCTAGTTTATAAACTGGGCCTGAATATATTTCACAATTTCCATAGTGACCAGCAGACTAATGGGGATAAGGTTCTGTTATACAATGATGAACACCAGTATGTCAAATACAATGCCGTGAGCTGGAATCTTCTTTCAGGTACCAAATGTCACCATACTTTTTATTCCATAGCATGGCTCCCACACAGCTCACCATGGACATGACCAGAGCAGCAGGAACCAAAGGGAGACCCACACATTGTCACTTTCTGATCTCGAGGTGATTTGACAGAATTCTGCAGGAATTTGGTTTCAAATCCAGTGTAAACAGCTATGCCAGTGATCCACTGAGCCTTTTTTTTCTTTTTTTTTTTTTTTCTTGAGACAGTCTCACTCTGTCAACTAGGCTGGAGTGCAGTAGCGCCATCTTGGCTCACTGCAAGCTCCGCCTCCTGGCTTCATGCCATTCTTCTGCCTCAACCTCCTGAGTAGCTGGGACTACAGGCACCCGCCACTACGCACGGCTAATTTTTTTGTATTTTTAGTAGAGACGGAGTTTCACTGTGTTAGCCAGGATGGTCTATGATCTCCTGACCTCGTGATCTGCCCGCCTCAGCCTCCTAAAGTGCTGGGATTACAGGTGTGAGCCACCGCGCCCAGTCTACTGAGCATTTCTAAGCTGTTTACCTCTTAACAAGACCTGGTCAGGCCCAACTGGAACAGGGCTTTTACCACTTAGGCCGCAGCTCAGCTATTGAAATGATGATCAGGTGCTTCACAGTATGTTTTTCCAGATAGGTCTTACAGCTGGTTTTCTGTTTGCATTTCAGCTGTTTCTGGCAAAGCCTGCCATGTCTTACATTTGTCTCTTTCCAGATTAGATGTTGCTATATAAACACATCGACTGAGGCTCACTGGAACACATCAAGACTGTGTCTGCAGGAAGGAGCTCCCCGTTCGAGGCCTTCACAGTGTCACCACATTCACCTCTTTCCACTTAATCATGTGCCGTGAATCCTGTCGTAACAGTCTTGTGTTCCTTAACTATTTTGTCTGCATGTCATTTATAATGTATAACCTCTTTAATGCCTGAAATCCTAAGAATAATCGTCACAGGTAAGAGGGTTGTATATTTCCCGTTGGAGACACATCTGGAATTTGCTGCAATAAAGTAATAAGAAAGCATTGGCAGCTGTGGTAAACTGCAGATTCAAAAATTGAGGGAGAAATGACACTGTACTTGACTGTACATATAATTGTTGACTATGGGTTGCAGAAATTTCTCTCGAGCATCATCACCACTTTTGCTCAGTTATCAGTAGTAATAACAGCAATCAAAACTAAAACTGCTCCAGATGCCTCTCTAGGAAGTACGGTTTTCCATCCTTCCTACTGCTTTCTTCACAAGAGAATCCTCCACCTCAGTGGCAGGCTGAAGGGCCCAGTCCGCGGTCTTGCTGCCAGTGACCTCCGAGCTCCATGGTCCCGCTGCACCATGGCCGCCCAGTGCACCTGCCTCCACACTGAGTTTTCATTTTTCCCAGTTAAGCTCCATCTTCCTGAAATGCAGCTCAAGAGGGTCTCTGTCCCCTCTTGATGGTGGGGCAGGGGTCTGTGCATCAGACTGCACAGACCCCTGCACCACCACGTGCTCCGTCCTCTCCCTGTGGTCACCTCAGCTTATTAAGCCTTGGTAAGGAAAATCTAAACCACTTATGGAACTGTGGGCGGAAAGAAACTGAATGCAGGGAGAAGGCTGGGGAGCCAAGGACAGGAGATGGGACACAGGGGAGTCACAGGGACCTGCCACCCAGATCCTCACTGCCTGATGTCCTGGCTCTGGAGGTGCCAGCAGAGCCTCCTGCCCACCAGCTGCTGAAGCCACAGGGCATCTCCTTCCTCCCACCTCCCGGACCGCTCACTGGTCACATCTTGGCACCGCACATGGGAAGCCCCTACTGTGACAGGCAGGGGAGAAGGAGGCTGTACTGACGGACGGCCCGGTGAGGGAACCTGGGCCCCTCTCCTACTTTGACCTGTTTCACCAACACTGCACCCCAACCTAAAGTCACATAGCTACTGTCAAGCCTGCAAAGGCTGCCTCTCCCGCCTTGGGAGGGTGGAGCCCCATAAGCCACCACTGGAGGCATCCGAGCATGTTGATTCCTTCTCTAGTTCAGACACAACCTCTCCTGGACATCTTGTGGCCTAAAGACTATCCTAGAATCAACACTCCTTAAATAAGAGTGGGGAAAGAAAAGGAAAATGTGTGTAATACATGTGAATCACAGATAATGTAGTGATTGGTTAATATATACACATACATGTATGTATATTCTGTATGTGGCAATGAGTAAAATACTGTGGTTGGCGCTTATCTGCTTTTTCCAATACTCGTTCCATGTTCTACCCTCAGCCAGTGCCTAAGCTGCTTGTGGCCTTCACCTGGTGGCGTGACTTGATCCTTAATTTTTAAGGCCCCAGGCCCTGCATGGCTGCCCACACAGGTGCTGTGGCCTCTGTTACCTGTACTGCACCACCAGAGAGAAGTAGGAGGCACCACTCTTCCTGGCCCCCAAGCCTCACGAAGCCTCATGCCCACCTGCCAGAGCCAGTCCTGTGTTGTCTCATGCTTCCGTGGCTGGGCCGTGTCTGAGCCACCCTCCCAGTGAGACCCGGTTGTGTTCCTAAGCAAAAGCATCCCACCTGGGGACCCACCAGCTCTGATGCAGCAGAGCCCAAAGCTGGGGGGATGGGAAGCACGACTTTGTGAGCCAGGCGTGGGGGTGGTAGTGAGAAGGGCCTTCTCCCACGCCTTGTGCACCTGGGCCTCAAGCTTGGGCCACACCTTGTCGGTCGCTGACCCTCTATGCCCAGTGTCACCAGTCAGCACCACCCATCACTGTGTACCACGGCCCCCATCATAAGCTGGTGCCCGGGGCAGCCCCCATCTCTGTGGAGGGCTTGCCTGCCGCTGGCCTCTCTAGATAAGCTCCTCATGACTCATGCAACCTTTTCAACAGCCGGAAGGAAGCAGTTGCCAGTCTCCACTAGCAGGTGAGGAACCCTGGCTTGGAGAGGGGGGAGGACCTGGGCCTGCGGTTCCCCTGTGGCTCAGCCCTGCTCACAGCACCCTGATGAAAACCTCGGCTACCCTTGCCTCAGGGCAGGGCACACCCTTTACCTGCTGACCTGGCCCTGGTGACAAGAGGACAAGGGCAGCAGGGCCCCGGCCAGGTTGAAGGACATCTGTGGGACACATCAGACCTTTTTAGCCCACCAGCTCCGTCTGAGAACTGGTAGCTCCCTGGTCCTCTGTCTGGGGAGGACGCGGCCCCGTCTGAACACTGCTTTTTCCTGGAAGCTTTGCTGCCCTCCCTAGCCCGCTGGAACCCTCCATGCCCACACCCACCTCCTAGTGGGTGAAGCCAGGGAGCCCTCCCTCAGGCGCATCAGGGGAAGACTGGGGTGCAGATGCCGCGCAGCCACTTCATTGCACTGATCACCAAAAACCTGGAATATGAAAATTCCTGTGGGAGAAACCCAGGGCTGACAGTCCCGACGTCCAGGCTCCTCTTCCTGGGTTAGAGAAATCAGAGGTGCCTGCCCCGGCCTGGCTGCGGCGCAGCCTCCCGCCGCCAGGGGATGCCAGGCAGGCGGGGGCGGGGTCTCCTCGGGCGGGGCGGGGCGGGGCCGGCGCGAGAGGCGCCCGCAGCGCAATTGCAGACCCCGCCCTCTCGGCCCAGCCGCGCCTCCCGCACCGTGGGGTGCAGTAGGGCAGCTCCTGGCATAAGCGTTCGGAGCACACTTGTGGACCCCCAGGGAGGAGGTGCCACAGCAACTCTAGACTCCTGTGTGCAGAACTGGCCGCGGAGAGGTGCCCAGGGCAAGACCCCAACCTCTGCTCCCTGAGTCCAGTGCGGGGCTTAGGGTGGCAAGCCCGCAAGCTCCCTGTCGTGACTTGCCCCCCGGGCGGCCAGGCCCAGCTAGTGTGGCACCGCGTGTGCAGAACTGAGGTTCTTCCAGCCAGGTACGTGGCCCGGTGGGCTCTGGAGAGCCTGTAGAACTGGGGGTGCCCTCGAAAACAGTATGCCCTTGGCACTGCAGGGCCCCACCGGGCAGGGCGCTGGGGGCAGTGAGGAGGGTCCCATCCCAGTTGTCTTCCCCGTCAGCCTTGGATGCAAGGCTGATCTACACCTTTGAGTGACTGTGTAAGCCTAGGGGCTCCTGGTGAGTTCGGGATGGGTGCCCCAAGATCGTGACCGTGTCCCTGAAGAGGGCACGTGGGGACCTGAGGTCCTATGGAAAAAGTGAAATGATGCCTCAGTGCTCTGTCCCGCAAACGTGAACACACTCTCCCTCTCAGCCTTCCTTCCCGCCCCACGGAAGGAGGGTAGACACGGAGGGTTACACATCGGGGAGGCTGAGTCCAGACACAGGAAACACTACTCAGGGCTGACGCTGAGTCAAGTGCGGTACCCGAGTCCAGCCCTGCACTGCCACACCTCAGTGCAGCAGAGGAGAGCGGTGTCCTGGGTTCCTGCATAGTTCCCCAGCCCCAGAAGCCCCTTGTCCCTAGGAGTTTGAATTCTTACTTGATGACAACAGCGACATCATGGTGGCTCCTGTTATTCCACAGCCTCAAAATTCACCCGCTGGGAGCTCACTAGCAGCTTCTGCCAGGCAAGTAGCCCTTCCCTCGGGGCTCAGGCTCCTGGACAGGCTCAGCCTTGGGCAGCCTTCGCCAGGTCCGCAGAGAATAGCGTTGGGAAGGGTGGACCTGGCGGATGGGGTGGGGACAGGCAGGCCAAGCCCTCGTTCGTACCCCAGCACAAGGCTTCTAATGAGAGGTTCCCAGCGCTGCCCAGAGGAACTTCTGCGATTGTGGAAATGATTCCTGCCTGCTGTGTCCATTAGCCACTCCTCCCAGCAAGACACACACACTCACTCGCTCCACCTGCCACCAAGCAACTGAACTTCTAACTGTATTTAATTCGCACCTAAATGGCCACACGTGGTTGGTGGGTGCTGTAGTTGACAGCGCGGCGTGAAGGCTCCGGAGCTCCTCGCACCGCAGGACCCACAGCACAGACCACACCGGTAGACTTGGGGGAGTGGCAGGGGCGCCAGGAGAATCCTGCCTTGCCCGTGGCCCCGGATGGAAGGATGACATTGAGTTCGCGACGCTGCGCTCCTCGGGAGCACGAACCACACCTGGAAGCAGCCTGCCCCGGTGGCCCCAAGGTTCCCAGGTCCCTTCAGCGGCTGCCCCCGGGGCCTGGCCGGCAGTGTCCGGGAGGGAGCAGCGATCCCGCCTCCAGGGATCTCCCGGGCGCCGCCTGGGGAGGGAGCGAGGGGCTGGGGGTGCTGCTCAGCCGCTCCGCGCACCTCGGCTCCCAACACAGCGCCCCGGCCCCGCGCCGCGCTCGATTCCTCGGCTCCCCGCGCCCCTGGCTCCCGGCCCTCCCCGCCCGGCGCCCCGGTCCCGCGCCCCGGCCCCGCGCACAGCGCCCCCGGCGGCGGCCGAGCGGAGCCCGAGCGGGGCGGCGCACGG
>NC_037680.1:117020361-117043582 GCF_003255815.1 Theropithecus gelada
CCGAGCGGAGCCCGGGCGGGGCGGCGCACGGCGCGGGGCCGGGCCGGGCAGCTCCCGGCGCGACTTCCTGTTGTGCCCGCGCCCCGCCGCCGCCGCCCGGCGCCCCTAGCCCGCTGCCCGCGGCCCGGCGCGGCCGCCGCCCATGGATTTCACCTAGTGCCGGCGGCCATGGCCGCGCAGTGCTGCTGCCGCCAGGCGCCCGGCGCCGAGACCGCGCCCGTCCGCCCGCCGCCCGAGCCGCCGCCCGCCCTGGACGTGGCCTCGGCCTCCAGCGCGCAGCTCTTCCGCCTCCGCCACCTGCAGCTGGGCCTGGAGCTGCGGCCCGAAGCGCGCGAGCTGGCCGGCTGCCTGGTGCTCGAGCTGTGCGCGCTGCGGCCCGCGCCCCGCGCGCTCGTGCTCGACGCGCACCCGGCCCTGCGCCTGCATTCGGCCGCCTTCCGTCGCGCCCCCGCCGCCGCCGAGACGCCCTGCGCCTTCGCCTTCTCCGCCCCCGGGCCGGGTCCCGCGCCGCCGCCCCCGCTGCCCGCCTTCCCCGAGGCGCCCGGCGCCGAGCCTGCCTGCTGCCCGCTGGCCTTCAGGGTGGACCCGTTCACCGACTACGGCTCCTCGCTCACCGTCACGCTGCCGCCCGAGCTGCAGGCGCACCAGCCCTTCCAGGTTATCCTGCGCTACACCTCGACCGACGCCCCCGCCGTGAGTCCGGGGCGGGCGCCGGGGCTGCGGGCCGGTCCGCAGGGCGCTGCTAGCGGCCTCTCGGCGCACGGCCAGGCTGAGAGACGCGAATCTGTGCCCTACAGGTGCCCCCCTCCCCTCACCCCGGTGATTCCCAGCTGTTGCCTGTGAGCCCTTAGGACCTTTGCATAGAGGCCGGAGTCCTTCGGGGACACCGGACAGCATGTCACTCAGGGAAGCCTCCCGTTCAAGTGTTCGGTCCCTGCCTGGGGACATGAGCAGCTTCTGTTACCCACCAAGGTGTACATCTGCAGGATCCTGGCACCGAGGGTAGGGCTGGAGTGTCAGCTGCGGAAGGGCCTCCATGTGACCAGGGCCTGCAGATGTGTCCAAGCCAGAGGCAGAGGAAAGGGCCATGGGAGGGGGGTGGTTGTGATGCTCGGTTTGGGGCTCCCTTGGCCAGCACTGGTGGAGTGTTGAGACCAGTAGGCCCCGCGACCCCAACATAGACACACATAGGCTCTGCAGGGCTTGGACACTGGGTACCCACCACTCTAGAGGCTCTGCAAGAAAGGCCAGGTGGCTCAGGCTGGCGCTGTGGCTGCAGCACCCCCTCCACCTCCACCAGTGGGGGTGTGTACAGGATGGAGCAGGGCCTTTCCTGCCTACAGCATGGGGGTTCATACTGCATCCCCAGGTGGTATGGATGGCACACATGTGACACCCAACATATGCAGTACACACACAGCTGTGGAGGTGCTGGGAAGTCCAGCTGTCACTGATCAAGGCACATAAATAGGGTGGTGGAGAGGCGTCAAGCCACAAAGAGCCAAGGTGACATCTGGGCAGGAAGAACCCAGACCAGTGCACCCCTGTGGGCTTCCTGTACATTTCCCAGGAGCCCTAAGCAGGACCTGCCACCTCACCTTCCTCCCAGAACCCCTGTGGGTGTGCAGGCCGCTGGCCAGCCAGCCCCACCCCTGCTGTGGTATTCCAGGGCTCTGACAGGTGGCAAGTATGCCTCTCAGTATGACAGGTGAGAACTGAGGGATGGGCTTCTCCCTGGCCTTGAGGAGACTCCTGCAGTGAGGTTCCTTCATACCAATTCCCAGGTCCCAGCACCCCCAAGGGAGAGGCTGCATTTGTGAATGGCTCCCCAGGTGGGTCCTGAACACCCTGGCAGCCCAGAGCTTAGCAGGAACGAAAAGCCGCCTGTGCCCGGCTGGGGCAGGGCCAGGGCACCAACAGGAAGTTTGGAAGAGATCTGAGAGTGCTGGCAGGGGTCTGGCTGGGTCTGCAGGGGAGGCAGCCCTCCTGGTCTGGGATCTTCCGGGCCGTCAGTGGCCATCAGCTGTGGATTCCACTCGTCCACTCTCAGAAGGTGTTGGGGGCGTCTCCCACTCATGGTCTTGGGAGGGCCCATGCATGAGAAGCAATTCAGTTTGCCTTGACAATCTCATTCCGGCAGAGGGGAGGGTGGGGACAGCGTGCAGGGCTGACTCGGGACGAAGGTAATGTGGCTGTGGTTGGGAGAGGGTCCCCCTCCCAGACTCTGAGCTGCCCTCATTGGAGAGGTCAGAATTCTTGGAAGGAAGATGAGATGGGTGCGGCAGGATAGTGGCAGGAGGGCCCAGGGGTGCGGGCTTCTCAGTGGGGCTGGGGCCTGGCCTCAGCATCTCGGGGTGAGGAAAGCCTCAACAGCTATGGCGCAGATGAGAGGTTTGCCAGGGCATGACCTTAGGTGGGCAGCAGCTGCTGTGAGCACACCCATTCCACAGCACTCACCGCAGCCCCCAGCCTCCAGGCAGTGGCCCCGGCCATCCTTCCCTTAGCCACTCCTGTCCCCTGCCAGCAGGGGCCTCTGGCCTGGCCTCCACTCCCTGCTTGCCATTCCCTGGCCTGGAGCCTGTCTCCTTCGGGGTCCCTCCAGGCGAGGCTGCCTGGGCTCAGGGCGGCTCTGGGCTCGGGTGTGCTACCTGCCAGTGTGTAGCCATCAGGAGGCTCTGGCTTCCCAGCTTCCACATCCCAGGCTCCCTTTGCTGCCATGACCAGATGAGCTGCTGGGAATTTGGACTGAGTGTGTTCCGACTTTGCCTTAGTTTCCCTAAGGAAGCTAAGATAATGCAATGATGGGCTATTCCCTTTCTTCGCCCTGGTGTTAGCTGGGAGACTCCCCTGTCGGCTCCCTGACACAGGGCCTCCTGCCTGGGTTGGGGTCTGGCCCTGATGACACAGTGCAGGCCACACCCTGGGTCACCTGCCCGCAATGTCCCCCTGCCCCGGCAGGCAAGTGAAGGCTAGAGGGTGGCTATTGGCGCTCGATGAACTCAGCAAGATAATCCAGCCATCGTCGCCTCCCAGAGCCTCCTGCCTTCTCTCAGGCTGCTGCCCAGTGGCTAGGGCCCAGCACCCCAGCTGGGTGGCCGTCTGCTGATGTGCCATCCTGCCCGCAGATCTGGTGGCTGGACCCAGAGCTGACCTATGGCTGTGCCAAGCCCTTCGTCTTCACCCAGGGCCACTCCGTGTGCAACCGCTCCTTCTTCCCGTGCTTTGACACACCTGCCGTGAAGTGTACCTACTCTGCCGTCGTCAAGGTCAGGGGCCACCAGCTGCCATCACCTTGCTCCCAGGACAGCCCAGCAGCCTGGCCACACTGCCTCCCCCTTGCTCCTACCTGCCTGGACTGTGGCCGCAGCTGCCAGCACGCCACAGTGCTAGCAGGAGCCCACCTTCCCTACTCTATGGGAGGAGCTGCTTTGCAGGGAACAGGGGAAGCTGGGCTGCCTCCAACGGGCCTGAGGGGTTCAGGGTCCTGGACCCAGGGTGAGGGATTGTAGGGGCCCCAGACAAGGGGTCTCCAGACAGAGCTGCTGATCTCTGGTGGGGTCTGTAGGTCACCGGGCCTGAGCTTGGCAGCACCCTCTGCACTGGGATGAGGTTTGCAGGCTGGGAGCTCGGGGTTCCGAGTGGAGGGTGGCAGGTCTTTGGAGAAAAGTTCTCTGACAGAAACGTTCCCTGATGGGGATGTAGGGTTTCCTGCTACTAATGTGGGGCAGCCTGACAGGCTCCCTGGCCTGGGCTGTGGGTGTGTTGACGGTGGGGCCTCCTGGTCTCAGTCTGGCCTCCTTACAGGCGCCGTCGGGGGTGCAGGTGCTGATGAGTGCCACCCGGAGTGCGTACGTGGAGGAAGAAGGCGTCTTCCACTTCCACATGGAGCATCCCGTGCCCGCCTACCTCGTGGCCCTGGTGGCCGGAGACCTCAAGCCAGCAGACATCGGGCCCAGGTAGGGAGGGCCTTCCGGGCTGCCCAGGCCTCAGGGAGAGCCCCACTGGGGATCTGTGACCTGTGTCCACAGCTGCCCTGCTGAGGACCCCCACTGACCTCTGGGTACTCTGGGCCAGCCCTGCCCCTGCCTTGGTGCCACTGCCAGGGCCCTGTCTGCCAGGCTTTCCCACCCATGTGCCCTCAGACCCAGCAGCCTGGCCCACCCAGTGCCTGCCCTGCAAACTGGTCCTTCCTGCCAAGGCCCCCGCACAGCCTGGCACCCTCACACCTTCGTTGGTGCCTTCAACCCAGAGATAAAATGAGCTAAGTGGCCCCTAGAATGCAGCTCTGCCCCTGCTGTGGGAAGGGCCAGGGTAGCTGCCCACCCAGTGAGGCAGGGCAGGCTGCGGGCTAGGGTGGTCAGCCAGGCTGGATGAGGTGTGGGTGTTACTGGAGCCCCAGGGCAGTGGGAGAGCCTTTTGGGGTGAGCCGGGCTGGGGCTGCTCGGCCTCAGCTGACCCTCTCTGCATGCAACAGAAGCCGCGTGTGGGCCGAGCCGTGCCTCCTACCCACGGCCACCAGCAAGTTGTCGGGCGCAGTGGAGCAGTGGCTGAGTGCAGCTGAGCGGCTGTATGGGCCGTACATGTGGGGCAGGTAGGCCCCGGGGACCTGTAGACCTGGCTGACTGGAAGGAGGAGTCAGAGGGGGAGCCCCTCATCTGACCCCTGGGGTGTCCTGTCCCCATCTCCTGGGGAGGAAGCGGAGCTCACTGCAGGGGCGGGGCTGATCCCCGCTGGGTGGAAGGTGGGGTGTGGGTGTGCGGGGTGGGAATCTGAGCCCTGAGGTCTGCCACCCTCACTGCCCTCCCGGTGCAGGTACGACATTGTCTTCCTGCCCCCCTCCTTCCCCATCGTGGCCATGGAGAACCCCTGCCTCACCTTCATCATCTCCTCCATCCTGGAGAGCGATGAGTTCCTGGTCATCGATGTCATCCATGAGGTGGCCCACAGCTGGTTCGGCAATGCTGTCACCAACGCCACGTGGGAAGAGATGTGGCTGAGCGAGGGCCTGGCCACCTATGCCCAGCGCCGCATCACCACCGAGACCTACGGTGCGGCCGGGGCCAGGGAGGGCAGCCACTGGGGGCCCTGGGCACTGAGCCAGGGGCAGAAAGCCCAGCCTGGCTCCCCTGCCATGCTGCAGGTGCCCACACCCCCTGCTTCCCCCGACTCCCCCTACACCCCCTCACCTCTCCCCTGTCTCCGGACCCCATCCAGGTGCTGCCTTCACCTGCCTGGAGACTGCCTTCCGCCTGGATGCCCTGCACCGGCAGATGAAGCTTCTGGGAGAGGACAGCCCGGTCAGCAAACTGCAGGTCAAGCTGGAGCCAGGTACCTGCTCCTCAGGACCCGCTCCTGGAACCGGGGATGTCACCCCTCAAGGCCTCCTTGCCTGTCCTTCGTGTGTGCTGGCTGTGGCTTCTCTGTCCCCTACTGTGCCTGGACCCCTGCCAAGGCCAAGCTGAGAGCCCCTCATCTGGGCAAGGCCTCCCCAGGCTCCCACAGCCACCGCCACCTCCCTGGCTCTGAGCACCGGTCACAGTGGCGTGTGAGTCCTCAGTCTTCCCCGAGGGGTGCCCAGGGCGTCAGTACACATCTGGACATGTGAGGGACTGTGGCCCTCGGCCCTTCCTGCTCCTCGGAGCCTGACCACCGCCCCTCCCTGTCCCATGGGACACTGGTGGTCTTGGACGCCAGCCCAGGTGGGTGTTCACCTTGCAGGAGTGAATCCCAGCCACCTGATGAACCTGTTCACCTACGAGAAGGGCTACTGCTTCGTGTACTACCTGTCCCAGCTCTGCGGAGACCCACAGCGCTTTGATGACTTTCTCCGAGTGAGCAGCCCCGTGCCCAGGACAGCCCTGCTGCCACCTGCCCCCAGCCCCTCCCCAGCTCACAGGGCTGCCTGCTCTTCTGGCAGTTGGGGTGGAATTGGCAGGGGCCTGTGAGCCTGGCTGTGACCTAGTCTGCCTTTCTTTGTGGGGAGTGCCTGGGTTGCCACCTTCCCTTCTCCTACCCTCCGTTTGGTCACTTGGCAGGGCCTGTGTGCCAAATGCTGGCTCCGCAATGCCTACTAGCTGCCTCTGCGCCTGCCCTGTGTCCAGCACGTACCTCGGCGCATGCCCTGCAGTGCCCCCTGCAGGCCTCTCGTGGGGCTGCCTGTGCCCCGCCCTTCCAGGCCTGCTGAGGCCCCACCTCTGCCACACAGGCCTACGTGGAGAAGTACAAGTTCACCAGTGTGGTGGCCCAGGACCTGCTGGACTCCTTCCTGAGCTTCTTCCCGGAGCTGAAGGAGCAGAGCGTGGACTGCCGGGCAGGTGAGGCTGACCCCACTGCTGCCGTCAGGAGCTGTGGGTGTGATGACAGGCGGGGCCCCTGCTGCCTGAGAGGCCGCTCCACCTGGAGGAAAGGCCAGTCAGTTCACTGTCTGTCCTTCAGTAGACCCTTGCTGGACCATATGGGCCCCCAGGCCGGTATGCTATGAGAACAGGGCTGGGGTTGGGGACCTGCCTGGGGGCGGTGGCACAAGGCTAAGTGGGCCGAGTTAGGCACCCCCAGGAAGTTACCCCCATGGAAACCAGGTGTGCAAAGGGCCTGGTGCAGGAAGGACGGGTGATGGGGGTGTCCTGGAGCTGGAAAACAGCAGCCAGCCCTGCTTATGCATCACTTCTAAGGGTGTCCCTGAGGGTCTGAGGGCTTTGGGGCCCAGGAAGGCACTGCAGGGTTCAGACATTGAGGGAGAGGCCAGAATTGCTGGAGGGTGGTGAGGTGCCACTGGGAGGGCTGTGCATGGTGACACCAAGTTTTGGAAGGTACAGCAAGTGCACCAAGAGCTTTTTGTGGGTAGGGGATGGGCACTGCCCTTTTAGAGCAGGAACATCATCTTAAGAGCCTGTTGCCCCCATCCCGCCCCTGCTGGCTGATGGCGCAGGTGGCCTCTGCCAGCACTGAGGTTGGGTTTAGACTACTTCATTGTCTTCCACCCAGGAGAGGCGTGGTTGGGTCACCAACCCAAGCCTCTGGCTCCCTGTACCCCTTCACAGAAGCCCCTTCAGTGGCTTCAAGTGGCAGTGCTGGCTGGAGCTAACCCCGCCTTCCTGAATGGCCCATGTCCCTGGAACAGGCCGCCTGCCTGGGACACACTCAGGGTCTGGGGTCTCCTGGGCAGATTGCTCAGGCAGCCCCTCCCCAGCCCGGGCAGGGACCCCAGGGTCACTTCTCCCCTCCAGGGCTGGAATTCGAGCGCTGGCTCAATGCCACAGGCCCGCCGCTGGCTGAGCCGGACCTGTCTCAGGGATCCAGCCTGACCCGCCCCGTGGAGGCCCTTTTCCAGCTGTGGACCGCAGAACCCCTGGACCAGGCAGCTGCCTCAGCCAGTGCCATTGACATCTCCAAGTGGAGGACCTTCCAGACAGCACTCTTCCTGGACCGGCTCCTGGATGGGTCCCCGCTGCCACAGGGTGGGTCCTTGCAGCTGATGGGGGTGGCCCAGGGGCTGGGGTGCAACAGCAGCTCAACCCTGACCTGCCCCCTGCCCTGCAGAGGTGGTGATGAGCCTGTCCAAGTGCTACTCCTCCCTGCTGGACTCGATGAACGCTGAGATCCGCATCCGCTGGCTACAGATCGTGGTCCGCAACGACTACTATCCTGACCTCCACAGGGTGCGGCGCTTCCTGGAGAGCCAGGTGCAGTCACCTGCCCAGGGGAGCAGCCTGGAACGGCCTAGCCATGCGGAGTGGGAGTCCCACCCGACTCCCTAGTCTGAGCTGTTGGGGCAGGCCAGGCACATTCTGGAGAATGGGGCGGGGAAGATGTAGGGGTCTGTTGGGAGTGGGGGCGTGCACCAGGTGCAGGTGCCAGAGGGCAGCCTGGACTCCACCAGTTCTTGGAGAAGCTGTGGAAGGGACCAGCTGGGAGCAGGAGTCTGGGGTCCAGGCCACCTCAGCCTGCTGGGCCCTGGGCCTTCAGCGTCCAGGTCTGGGCAGAGGGGATGTCCAACCTCCTCAGAGAGAACCCAGAGCCCTCAGGCCCGTGGGCCCTGGCTGCCCTGTTCCCTGTATGTGCTCCCTCCAGCCCGGGCTCCCTGGAGATAGGGACTCCATGGTCGGCCTGGAAGGGTGGGGTGGAGGTTAGAGGCTAATGGCAGGCCTCCTGGACACCAGATTCCAGGCCACAGCCCTGATGATGAAACTGGGGAGCCAGGGGTAGGAGAGCCGCCTGGCCGGTCTGGCAGGGTGGGCTGGCTCGAGGGGCCTGGGGAGCCCACCAGTGTGACCGAGTAACCCTCCTGCAGATGTCACGCATGTACACCATCCCGCTGTACGAGGACCTCTGCACCGGTGCCCTCAAGTCCTTCGCGCTGGAGGTCTTCTACCAGACGCAGGGCCGGCTGCACCCCAACCTGCGCAGAGCCATCCAGCAGATCCTGTCCCAGGGCCTGGGCTCTAGCACAGAGCCTGCCCCAGAGCCCAGCACGGAGCTGGGCAGGGCTGAAGCAGACACAGACTCGGACGCACAGGCCCTGCTGCTTGGGGATGAGACCCCCAGCAGTGCCATCTCTCTCAGGGACGTCAACGTGTCTGCCTAGCCCTGTTGGCGGGCTGACCCTCGACCTCCCAGACACCACAATTGTGCCTTCTGTGGGCCAGGCCTGCCATGACTGCGCCTATGGCTCTGGCCATGAGCTCTGCCCAGGCCCACAAGCCCTTCCCCTGGGCTCTCCCAGGCAGGGAGAATGGGGAGAGGGACCTCTTTGTGTCCGGCAGAGACCTGTGGACCTGGCCTCCCCACTCCCAGCTCTCTTGCACTGCAGGCCCTGGGGCCAGCCCGCACACGCCATGCCTCCTGTCTCAACACTGACAGCTGTGCCTAGCCCCGGATGCCAGCACCTGCCAGGTGCTGCCCCTGGGGCAAGGGCCCCAGCAGCCCTACGGTGACCGCCACACTGTGCCTTACATCTGCCAGGGGCCCGGGCTGTGCTGTCCCTGCAGCACGCCTCCTTGCAGGGATCTGAGCCACCCTCCCCGCACAGCCCTGCACCCCGCCCCTGGGGTTGGCAGCCTCAGTTGGCCCCTGGCAGAGGAACAAGGACACAGACATTCCCTCAGTGTGGGGGCAGGGGACACAGGGAGAGGACAGTTGTCCCTGGGGAGGGCCCCCTGGCCCCAGGCAACCTTAGCCCCTCAGAACAGGGAGTCCCAGGACCCAGGGGGAGTGTGGGGAGCCTGTCTCTTGTGGCTTCCTGGGGTGGGAGGCACATGGGCACAGCAATATCCTAGGGAAAGTGGGAGGTGGTGCTGGTGCTCTCTCTAGGCCCACCATGCTGGGAGAGGCGGACGGGGCCTGGGGCTCCAGCCTGGGACTGCTGCGATGGGGTATCATGGTGATGGTCCCATTAAAACTTCCACTCTGCAAACCTGATCTCCCTTCCTCTTTCTCTCGATTTTTGTCCTCTGCATCTTCCCGGCTGTGTAGGGTGGGCTGGCCTGCTAGGACTTGGAACCTGCAGCTGGTCAGGAGCTGGGCGTGGCCCCCTCCTCTGATACACAAGCCTGAGAGCAGGCTCCCCGAGTCCTGCCCAGCCCCTTGGCCGGACCTCCTGGGCCTGAGTAGCCTCTGGATGTCACAGGGAGGCCATGTGTCACTTTCACTCTGGGCCTTCACCTTTGTGGCTTAAGCCAAATCCCAGCCTCAAGTGGTGATCCTGTCCCAAGATGGGTACCAGGTGACAGGCATGTTTGGTTTTGGAGAATTGAGATTTCCATTTTCCCAGGCGATAGGTGTTGCTGCTTTTCAGAGTCCCCAAGGATGTGGTGCCACCATCTCAGTGCCACACACACCTGGCCAGCATGCCGTGGCCCAGAAGCAGCACGCCTCTTCTCTCAACCCACTGGCCAGGCCCAGTCACAGCTCCACTCCACACATGGCAGCCAGGAAGTGGGGAGGGCGGGAGGTGTTGGGCAAATAACCCTGACACCATCACCATCCAGTCCCCAGCCACCAAATGTCCCACTCGCCCTCTTCCCTGTTCTGGATGCCCCGCCCCTCCCCAGGGCAGACAAATCCCCCTCCAGTGGCGGTAGCAACTCCAGTCTAGGGTCTGGGGTCGTCTCTGCATGTGTTGCTTCACGTACCTTCTTCACATCAGGGCTGGGGGAGGCGCCACCCCATCCAAAGACCTAGGAACTAGAAGACCGTCACTGCTCCTCACACCCAGGGATAGAACGACTGCAGTAACCCCTGTGAAAGGGGTGTGGAGGGCACCTGGCAGTCCCTGCTCCATGGCCATCTGAAGTCTTGCCAGGCAGGCACAGCCAGGGCCCCTGTCTGGGAGTGGACACCCCACTCCCCCAAGTCGTGCTCTCTGTGGCCTGGGGTTCCAGCCTCGCAAGGACCCCTTTCCTGTTTCCTTCTTGGCCACGCTTGATGGTGTCCTCAAAGGAGCCCTCCTCAGTGGCAGAACTGCTTTCTCAGCCTCTTCCCTGCCAAGGTTGTTTTCAAGTCCCAGTAGTCACAAACTTTCATCCGGGCTCTTCTTTCTTTTGCAATTCAACTCGAAATGACTCTGTGGTCTGCAGGTGACTCCATTCCAGGTGCCTACAGCCACGCCCACAGCGCCACCTCCGGACACTGCTGAGCTGCGCACCTCTGCCTGACACCTGCCTTTGGGAAACTCAGCAGCAGTGCCCAGCATCGTAACCTGGGGCGTAGGAGGGCATCTGGATCCAGGATGGCACCCTCGCCACAATCTGTCCTGGCTCTGTACCTGCCCGTGGGGTGCACAGGAGGGCTCTTTCAGCCTCAAATCCTTGCGTTCCTGGCCTTCGTTCCTTTTCCTCCCAGCTTGCAGGTGCAGATTTTTTTTTTAGCTCATCGCTTCCTTGTAGTCCCTTGTCAAATGCAGCCTCTGGCCAATATTCAGGCCAGGGTTGTTTCCCAGCCTCTCCACTAGACATGCACACTTAGCTCACGATCTGCCTTATGAGTCATCACCGTTGAGCTTTACCAAATGTTTTGCCCCACCTAACAGCTTGCCAACATTCCAAATCCTGGCAGGTCACATGTTTTGTTAGCACAGCATCCCTCTTGTAGCAGCCAGCTTCTCTATTAGGCCAAGTTATGCTCCAGCTAGACAACTATGAGGCACAGACGTCTCACCCAACAAAGCTTTCTCATGCTGCAGGCCCACCTCAGGCTGGCAGGGGAAGGGTGGATTCTCTTCAATGTGACCACTCTGGGACCTATACTGATGGGATAGAGATCTCGAATGTTTCCAGGCACTTTGCCAGGGATAAGAGAGCTGTTGAGGGGCTCACACTGGCAGTGGAAGTTCTGAAGGGCCTACAACCACAGGGGCTGCAACCCCACCACATGCACAAAAGTGGGGGTAGATGGCAAACAGCACTAATGACAATGACAGAGCTGAGGCCAGAATGTGAGAGAGATCTGCATTTTGGGGATTCGGGCCTAGCCAGGCAGGTAGGAGGAGATGATGTTCAAAAAGGGAAAACAAGCTTGATGAAAGATTGGTTTCTACAGAGACAGATTAGAGAACTGAAGCCTGAGGCTGCAGTGAGGGAGACCCATACAAATTCCTAGGCCCTGGAGGTCCAAATAACGTTTTCTAAGTCCCTCAGGCCATGACCTATTCAGTCCAGACTTGTCTCCCAGAATGTTTCTCTGCCATCCCTACTCTAACTAGGACTTATTGGTGGTGCTTCTCTCCTAAGGCCAGATGCTTTGCATAGAACACTAGGGAACTTCAGGTATAAAGGTAAGGCACAATTGAGAATCACCTGCCCAGGACAGCAACACAGTGTGAAGGAAAACAGGCCACTCAACCCAAACCTGAGGAGACAGAGGCAACAGAAAAATCAGAAAAGGACTTTAGAACACATATAATCAAAATCTCAGACCTACAGGGGACTTTTGAAATAAACTATAACATAGGAAGAGGAACTTGTGAAACAAGAACAGGTAGTTTATAAAAAAGAACCAGCCAGAAACCCCAGAAATTTTTTTAAAAGCAATTATTAAAAAATGAAAACTCAGTGGAACAGTGCTATGGTTTGAATGTTCCCTCCAAAATTCATGTTGAAATTTAATTGCCATTGTGATGGTATTAAGAGGTGGAACCATTAAGTGATTAGGCCATGAGGTCTCTGCCTTCATGAATGGATTAATGTCATTATCAGAGTGGGTTCATTATCATGAGCATGTGTTGTAAAAATGAGTTTAGCTGTCTCTTGCTTGTGTGTCGTCTTGCTCTTTCATCTTCCCCCATGGAATGGTGTGGCAAGAAGGCCTTTACCAGATGCCAGCCCCTCGACCTTGGACTTCCTCCAAGCCTCCAGAACTATAAGAAATAAATTTATTTTCATTATAAATTACCCAGTCTGTGGTATTGTTATAGCAACAGAAAATAAACTTGGGGATATTAGGTCGTGGAGAGTAAAAAAAAAAAAAGTTCCAATCAATCAAGGCATCCTCATTCTCAACATGGCCTGCATTCTACCCTCCAGGGGTCCCCTCCATGGCCCTTCATCTCCCCCAACCCCACAACTCAGCCTCATTTCTTTAGCCATTTTCTCCCCCACATCTCTCTTCCCTTCCCATCAGACCTTTGCACCCTGCAAGCTAAGCCACCTCAGGTAGCCATGCCCTCAGGGCTCTAACCCAAGCACCCACTACGGTGTTTTCACCAACAAAGACTGTCCTTTTACTAAGAGGAATCTGATGTCAGCTGTTAGTCTCCCCCCCTCCCCCATCTCTCCGAATAATCACCTGGTCAGACAGAAGCCCAAGAGCAGGGACATGCCAGCTAAAGGTAGAGCTTGGCAAGGGTGGCCACGGAGTGGCCTGGCCCAGCACAGATCTAAGGGGCTTTTAACAGGCACAGGCAGAGTGCTAAGGAGATCACTCCCACCTACCCACCCACCCAGCCAGGCCCCAATAAACCTCTCCTTGTTCTAAATGAATGAGCAAACAGAAAAATTCCAGTGTGGAGGGAACACAACACCCACAATGCAGAAAATAGCCCACATCTGAAATATGCTCACCTCAGATAACCAGTCAACTCTGGAAATTATCTGCATAATCCTCATAATAAAATTGAAGAACACAAAACCACTTCATACCAATAGTTCGGAAAAAAATTCCTGTCAGGAGCATGTACCCTATTTATTTATTCCCACTCTGTTTAATTTACTAAGCATGTATTATACTTCTGAGAAAAAAAGCTCAATCTAAAATATTGCCAACAAAGAATCCATTCCTCATGTTGCAGTGAATGAAGCGGGCTGAGGTCAGCATGGTTTTATGCTGGCTGCCGCAACTCTAAGGAGTTGATGTGTCTTACTATTAACAGTGGAGGATGTCCAGGTTCTTGGCGTT
The DNA here is from genome assembly GCF_003255815.1 of Theropithecus gelada. NCBI lineage: Eukaryota > Metazoa > Chordata > Mammalia > Primates > Cercopithecidae > Theropithecus > Theropithecus gelada. The sequence continues at coordinate 117,033,751 of NC_037680.1, forward strand.
TTGAATAAAGAATTGGACAAAACACACAAAGAGAGCAAAGAAGGAATGAAGGGATTTATTGAAAATGAAAGTACACTCCACAGTGTGGGAGCGGGCCTGAGCATAGGCACACAAAAGCCCTGTTACAGAATTTTTGGGAGTTTAAATACCCTCCAGATGATTCCATTGGTTACTTGGGGTATGCACTATGTAGATGGAGAGGGTGAAGTTACAAAGTCATTGTCCTATGCCCTATGGAGAAGATATTTCCTGTCATAATTAAGTGTGAATCGGCCTATGTTCCCTGCACCCAGACCCTACTTTCCTGCCTCCTACCTACAGCTGTGTGGTCCTGAGCTGTCACCTCTTCCCTTTGAAGCTCAGGTTCCTCATCAGTAAAATGAGGCAGAAATACCTACTGCCGAGATGTGTGATCACACAAACGCAGTGTCTCAACATGTTGTACATGTGTTTTGGCCCTTTGAGTCCTTGAGGACTGTCCCAGGTGGAACCCTCTTCACTTTTCTTGGAGAACTGACCATGGGTTGCAGCAAAGACTAAAATGGTTCCTGTTTCAGCCCTGCCTGGGAAGATTCAGCTGGAACCTTTAGGCTAGGAAAAGGGAGTAGGACCCTACCCCCACTGTACCGGACCTGAGACAAATCCACAGAAGAGCAATCCTTTCTAACTCTGGGCAGTATATGGACAAGATACTAATTTTTAATCTCTGCATCTCCATGAGAACGCAATGACCAGCACAGTGAAGTGCCCAATTACTGCCCCCTGAACAAATGGAGATGTCAAGTTCAGAAAAGATCCTGGCTGAGGAAGACAGGGAACATTCCCTTGAAAAACAAGGGCAGTTATCCAGACAGAACAAGAGGAGTGGCAGGATGAGAGAAGGCAGACAGGGCTGATTCTATAGGGCTCCTCCTCAACACCTATGAACCTGAGAAATAAGTGGTCAGATGTATTTCAGTCCACTGGCCAGCCGTGGGGTCATGGTGGGAACCAGTCCCACCTGAAGGACTCTCATCTTCCTACAATCCTCAAATACTGAGGCATGGGGATGCTGTTCCCTCCTTGAAGTGAGGGCCCCAAGGCTCTCGTACTTTACAATACTTCAGACCAAGAGCCTGCAGTTGAGGCCGCCAGGATCACGAACCAGCTGCCCCCCAAACCCCTTCTTATCTCACCAACCCAAGCTACTTACAGCCCCTCCAGATATCCCGGGGGGGAATGTCGTTCTTCACGGCTGATGGACCATCTCTGCACCCTGGGGTAGTGGACGGGACCACAGGGCATATGCAGTGTCTTAGTCTGTTTCACGCTGCTATACCTGAGGTTGGATAATTTATTTTTTAAAAAAAGCAAAACAGGTTTAATTGGCTCAAAATTCTGGTGGAAATTTCAAGATTGGGCCGCTGCACCTGGTGAGGGCCTCATGCTACTTCAACTCATGGCACCAAGTGGAAGAGGGCGGGGGCACACACAGAGATTATGTGGCAATATGGCGAGACAGGAAGCAAGAGACAAGCCCAGGAAGCCTGACTCTCTAACCAGCTCTCATGGAAACTCACCCCTTCACACAGGGTACTAACCTATCCATGAGGGATCCACCCCTATTACCCAAACTCCTCCTACTAGGCACCACCTCCCAACACTGCCACATTGGGGATCAAATTTCAATACTAGTTTGGGCAGGGGCAGGCCATATGCAAGTCACAGCATACAGTAATGGTGGGGGCAGGCTGACACAGGGCTGCTGCCTACCCAGCACCAGCTGTCTCTTGGCCCCTTCCAGATCCTGGAAATCTGGCTACCGGCACGGGCCCAGCCTTGGACACAGATGTGGCCACAGAAAGCTGTTAGCTCTCCAGATCTGATCGGCCTGGGAGAGTGGCACAACAAAAGGCTCCCAAAGGAAAGTCGAGATCCTCGGCCAGCCTCAGCTCTGCTACCCACCCACATGTGCCCAGGACAGGGAAGATATGTTTCTTACTCCTCCAGGACCACTAGGTGAAGCAGAGACCAGGCTCTTCTTGAGTCCTCTCGGCTGTGGTGCAACCACCAGCCTAGCAAGGAATCAGTAACATCTTCTGCAAGAGTCAGCACCATAGCGGGTGCTGAATAGGCAAGGAAGCATCCCATAGGTGCTGGGCTATGTGGTCACTCCCTTTTCCAGACCAAGGCAAGGAGATAAGCATTCTGGGCCCCTAATCAGGGGCCTGGGGCCAGGTGGGATGAAAACAGCAGTGTCCTACAACCTTAACTGCTACTCACGCAGGCCCCACCTGGCCTCTCAGAGGGAGGAACCTGGGACTCCTGAACCCGATTCAGTTTCTCTTTCAACAGCCGGGACTTTTCACTCCTGACAGCAGAAAAATAGCTTCAATGTGACCATCCTTCGTAGCCCGAGGCTGTGTAAAACGGCCTGAGGAGGCAAAATCCGAAAAGCTCTATTAGGTGGCAAACTGCTGTCACTAGAAGAGTTGAGGCCCCCTTCTCCTCCCCTGCCTGGCCGCCTTCATTCCTGGGAATGGAACAGGTTCTTGCGGCAAGGGTGAATCCTCGAGCAGGTCCCAGGATCACTATCCTCACCTCCCCGCGGCACTGAGTGGCTATAGTCGTAAATGTGGGTCCACAGGGTCACTGTCCAGCAACCAGGACCAGGTGCGTGGCCATCTGGGGATCGGAAAAAGCTCAGCGGGATGCTCTGGCCGCCTGCCCTGACCCCAGTTAAGATGTAGAGCGTTCGACCTAAAATGCCTAGAGACAAAGCCCAGGCCCGAATGCGACGCCGCTCCCTTAAGCTCTTCCCTCGGAGCCGTCTCATTTCCCAAAACTCCCAAACACATCACAGAGAGAGGTGTTGGGCTAGGTGGTCACTCCCTTTTCCAGAACCACAGCAAGAAGTTGAGCCTGCTGGGCCCCTAACCAGAGCCCTGGGGCCTGGTGGGACGAAAAGCCCTATTAGGTAGCAAACAGCTGTCACTAGTGGGGTTGAGGCCCCCTTCTCCCCTGCCTGACGACAACGGCGGCAGGCACTCGACCGGCGTTGGACAGCTCGCTACTCGCCTTCCCTTGCGCAAACCGCGATTCCTCCCAACTACCCGCGGCCACCGCCTCCGCAGCAGAGCGCCGGAAACAGAGACGCGTTTCGGAAGGGAGGTGCATGCTGGGAACGGCGCTGCATGCTGGGAGCTGTAGTCTGCGACGCAACTCGGCCGAGGTGCCTCCCTGGTCCCTGAAGCTCCCAGAGCCCGGGTGTTCAGGCGGTCCTGACACCCCGGCCCGAGCCACACCTGCTGGAGGGCTAAACGCCTGCCGGCCCTCCGGGTATGAGCGGAGGCCGTGACAGCCCTGGGCTCCACCGCCCCCGGAAGGAAAAAACTACAGCGCGGGCAGCTGCCCAGCCTCGTAAGAGCAGAGCTCGGGAACCCCGCCCCCTGGGCCTCCGATGTCCGTGGCGCTTTCCGTCGCCCGAGTGCCATTGGGCCGGCCTGTCACGTGACCCGAGGCCCCGCGCCCGGTTGGCTGCCGCCTGGTTACCAATGGGAGACTAGCGGGCCGGCGTCCTGGCGTGGTCCAGCACCTGCGCCGCCCTCGGGTTTGGAGGGCTGGGCTGAGCGGGGAACGGGGGGACGGGCCGGAGGCGGCGGCGGCGGACTCGCCTTCTCTCCGGGGCTGCGACCCCGAGGCTACTGGCTGCAGATGGGAGCTCGCGGAGCCGAGGATGCGGGCGGGCCGGGGCGCGACGCCGGCGAGGGAGCTGTTCCGGGACGCCGCCTTCCCCGCCGCGGACTCCTCGCTCTTCTGCGACTTGTCTACGCCGCTGGCCCAGTTTCGCGAGGACATCACGTGGAGGCGCCCCCAGGTGGGACCTTGCGGGGTGCGGTGGGCGCCGTTTCTGGTTTCCGAGAACTCCGCTCCTCTCGGGGAGCGGGGCGGGGCGGGCGGCCAGGGTAGCTCCGAACGCAGGATCCGCTGTTGTTCGCCTCAGAAGTGGCCGCCCGGCCCCCTCTTTCTTATCTCCTTCCTACCCCCGCCCAGAACGAGCAGGACGCCGCGCTACCCCAAGGACACTAGACTAGGTCGTGGCCACCACCTGCGAGAGCTCCAATCCAGAAGGAGGCTCGGAGCTCAGCGAGAGGCGTTTTAACAGAGTCCCAAACCCAGCCCACCTGTTTGCTTCCGCCTTGAAGAGCGTTTGTGTCTGCCTCCCGGCAGAGAGGGCCGCTCATGCCCCTCTGAAGCGGCTGGGTCGAGCCCACAAAGCAAAGCGTGATAGAATTTCAGTTTTGGATTTTGTGCACCTGCCTTTCCAGTTGTAAACACTTAAAAATGGCAGCTGCAAGGGATGTGCTGGCCGAGTGCCGTGTTCATATTTTTAGAAGTGGTTTATCTGCTGAATACGACTGCCCAGCGAGCAACCTTGCCCTAAGAGGATACAGTCTTAGCGGAGACAACTAATGGCCACCAGTCTTCGAACAGAGCTGGAACTTCTGAGATCTGGTGACTGAGATGGTTTTGACAGGCCCCCTGGTTTCCTTGGACAACACTGAAGGGCCTGAGAGGAGGCAAGAGTCAGAGCATGTAGAGCCTTGTCGTTGTAATTTGGGTTTTATTTTGTTAAAAGATTGATTTTAGGTGCAGCTGGAGGCCACTAGAGGGTTTTAGTAGAGGAGCGATTCTTTTGGATGTGTGTTTTTACGAACTCACTCTTGCTGCTGGGTGGGAAGTGGATTGTCGGGGCAAGAATGCAAGGGACCATTGCAGTGGTCCTGGAGAAAGATGAAGGGGCTCAGATTAGCCTGACGACCGTTAGGTTGTGGATTTGGAGTAGATTGGTTTGAGACGTACTTTGCAGTGGGAATTGAAAGGCCTCAGTGACTGATTGAAATAGAGGGTGAGGATAGTGGAGGAATCGGCATGTCTTCTAGGTTTCTGGCCTGAGCCAGTGGGTGGATGGTGGTCCTGGGACAGAGCCTGGGGGGGACCTAGAGTTGGACTTTGCTCTCACGTGTTCAGGTGGAGCTGTCCTGGAGGCAGGTGGATACAGAGCAGGGAGATCTGCGCTAGAGATATTCATCTGGGAGGCGGACCATATTAGATGGTTTATGGTCCATAGCCTGGGAGAGTGTCTCGGGGGAGTATCAGTAAAGAAGAAGGAGACTTTGGGACTGAGCCTTGAGGAACCCTAACATTTCTTGGGGTCAGGCAGGTGCCCTGACAAACAGACTTGAGAAGCAGCAGGCAGTGAGGTAGAGGGTACCCGGGGGCATGCGGCCTCACGGAAGCTGAGTGGGGACTGCCTCAGGGGTAGCAGATGGCATTCTGCTGTTCTGAATACTGCTGAGTAGTTGGGAAAGAGAGTTGGGACCAAGAGAAGCCCAATGGGTTTGATAACATAGAGGTGACAGCGACATTGATCGAGGCAGTTTAGGGACCATGATTGTCTCAGAAGCTAGAGGAGCCTGCGTGGAGAGTGAATGGGAAGCGAGCAGTGGGCATGGCAACTCTTTCAAGAAGGTTGTAATGAAGAGAAGCCTGAAAGAGAATATGAAGGAGGGATAATATCTTAAACAACATGGGGGTGGGATTCTGCCTGGGGAGCTGGAAGGGAAGGAGTTGTGAGAGGAGCCCAGGCTCTGAGGGCAGGAGAGAGGGTCAGGTTCAGAAGCAGGAGGCAAGGTCGAAGCTCAGAGGGGTGGGCAAGGGCAGTGTGGATGTTTTGAGTAGATGAAGAGAAAGGGGAAGGTATATGATAGTTAGGAGACATGGTAAATGGAGCCTGCTAGAGAAACAGTAAGATTTCCAGCAGGATGGAGGATGCATTTGAGATTTACCAGCATGAGTGAAAAGTGAAACTTTACTAAACCAACATTTAGCTGTTTTGAGAAGGAGCTTGGTAGAGTTTGGGATTTTTCCAATAAGGAAGGAAGACAGACAGGCACCCCAGAATTAAGCTGGACAGGGGGATTTGAAGCCAGGAGCTGAAGGACACCCACTGCAGGAAACCACCTTCCTGTCCGCTTTTGGGTAACACTGATGATCGGAAAAGCTCCACCCCAACCCCTGTCATCTAGAGCCTTGGGTTCTTAGTTTGAAGGACTCCCCAGCAGGCATGATCTAACTCTGGAAAACTTTCTGTATTTCAGGAGATTTGTGCCATGCCCCGGTTGTTTCCAGATGACCCGCAGGAAGGGCAGGTGAAGCAGGGGCTGCTGGGGGATTGCTGGTTCCTGTGTGCCTGTGCCGCCCTGCAGAAGAGCAGGCACCTCCTGGACCAGGTGTGGGGCCCCTTCTTCCTTGTGTTTGTCCTGGAGCCGGTTTCTCTTTGTGTTTCTCCTGCCTGCTGAGTACCAGGAGCCCTTGTGAAAGCTGAGCCGTGCCGCAGGCGGATCTCTCGCTGTGTTGGGGGAAAGCAGGAACATTCCAAGGCAGAGACTGAGGACTGCACTCTGTCCCTCTGCTGCAGGAGGGGGTGCCTTGGCCTTGCCAGAGGGCTCTGTTAGGGAGGTTCACCCTGCTGTGTGCTCTCGTGAGCCTTGGGCTCTCCATGGAGTCAGATCACCACATTTAGAAGAAAGAGACAAATGTGCCAGCTCACAGGAGGACGGGGCTGGTTGGGGGACTCTGCCCCAGATCTCTCCTCAGCTAACTGACTGGTTTTCGTACAGGTTTTGAATATAAGTTTGCAAAAGGTTATTAAACTTGTTTCTGTGGGTAGACAGATACTCTGGGCAGAGAAGGCCTTCTCAGGTTTTCCTTCCCTGGAAGTGTTCATAGTTTTATGCTTGGCTTGTTGCTAAGCGTTGCCGATTAATGCAGCGGCATTGACAGTGTGACCTCATTCAGAGTTTCCCTCATGTCCCAAGCCCCATGGTAAGCATGTCACAGTCACTGGCTTTCAGTCTCACAGCCTTGCCAGCTTTGGCCTTTTTTGTTTTTAAATGAGAGTGCTAAAACCACTGCCGTTGTGTTTCTGGCCATTAAGTGGCAGAGCCAGGACCGCACCAGGCGCCTAGTGCCCAGCCTGCACTCCCCCTGATGCTGGGGGTCAGAATGCTTACTCCTGAAGGAGCCCTGCGGTGGACACAGTGGGTGCATCCAGCTGGCGCCAGGCTCCCAGCAGCAGGGGGGGCTGCCGTTCCTGTGGTGATATGTTGCTTGCAGTCAGCTCAGTCAAGAACTGGGTCACTCATACCCTTGAAAGTCATATTTGTTTTGGCTTCAGGTCAGATGCTTTTAGTGAGGGCAGCAGAGCATGGCCTGGGATATGTGCCTCCCTCGTTGTAGTCCTCAAGTTTTGCAATGAGAGGTGTGTTAATTTCGTGTGTGGTGACCGAGCCCTGTGAAAGAGCCGACATCCAGGTGTGTGTAGAGTTCTCTGCAGACAGTGGTGCCTGTGGAGCACTCAGCTGTGGCCACACCGCAGCCAGGACACTGGAGCAGCGCCGGGTGGTGCTTATGTTACGCTCGTCTTTTGCTTCTCCCTGTGCATGGCAGGTCATTCCTCCAGGACAGCCAAGCTGGGCCGACCAGGAGTACCAGGGCTCCTTCACCTGTCGCATCTGGCAGTTTGGACGCTGGGTGGAGGTGACCACAGATGACCGCCTGCCATGTCTTGCAGGGAGACTCTGTTTCTCCCGCTGCCAGAGGGAGGATGTGTTCTGGCTCCCCTTACTGGAAAAGGTCTACGCCAAGTGCGTGTGCTGGGGGCTGAGGGCCTGGCCTGGGGCAAGTCGGGGAGCTGCCACCACCATGGGCTGTCCTGGGAGGGTCTCTGCTCACTCTGGGCTGCAGGGCCCCCTTCCGTTCTGAGGGTCTGGCAGCTCGTTCTGTGGGTCAGGCTGACTGGCCAGGTGCAGAGATTCTTCTTTTGGGCCTGTGGTTTGCCCACTCCCATCTTTCCCTTCCCTTGTTCCAAAGCCCAGCGTGGAGTCGTCCTCCACAGAGAGCATGTGCACCGCCCTCCTTGGTTTCTCGGCCCCAGCAAGAAAGATGCTTCTTTATATTTGTTGTGGAATGGTTGGGATAGGCAGCCTCACTGTGTAGTCATGGGGAAGGAATGAGGCTACCCCGGCATACCAACACTTGTGTATCATGGTGCTGGCTCAGGGGACCAGGACCCTCACCATGAGTCGTAATTGAATAGCCTTCCCTCTTAGAATGCATTTATCATCTTGCCAAAGGCAACTGGACCGACAGGCAGGCAGGGAAGCTGGCAAACATGGGAAGGCTGGCCGGTGACATCAGTGCCCAGTGAGCCCTTCCATCCCAAGGGCTGGTTTAGGAAAAGCAGGGTTGGAGCTTGAGAGCCGAGGGATGTGGGCATCCATAGCTTCCACCCCTCCTGCCCTGCCCCTGTGCCCACACCGGAGGCCAGAGAGTTTCTATATGTGGGCAGAGGACTACAGGGCGCTCATGCTTGCTACAAAGTAAGACGTTTGAAGGTGAGGCTAAGCCTTGACTTGATAAGGATGAGGACGAAGGCAGAGGGGCGTAAAGAGGTGGGATTGAGGCAGCAGTTGGACGACTTGGGGTGCTACAGACCATGGGAATCGGAGAGGAGGGCATGCTCAATGCCAGGGGCTCACTCCCGTGGTGATTGTGTCCCTTAGGGTCCATGGGTCCTACGAGCACTTGTGGGCAGGGCAGGTGGCGGATGCCCTGGTGGACCTGACTGGTGGCCTGGCAGAAAGATGGAGCCTGAAGGGCGTAGCGGGAAGCGGAGGCCAGCAGGACAGGCCGGGCCGCTGGGAGCACAGGACTTGTCGGCAGCTGCTTCGCCTGAAGGACCAGAGTCTCATCAGCTGCTCCGTGCTCAGCCCCAGAGCAGGTGAGGCACGTGGCCAGCACGGGAGGGCTGCAGCCAGCGTGCTCCTCACTGCCAGGCCTCAGGCACGCTGTAGCTTTTTATGTGACTGGTTACACAGCCCTGTCAGGATTAAGTGGGAAGAAGTAAGCTTGTTCAGAAGGGTGGTGTCTTCGCTTTGTGACCTTCTCCTACTGTCCTCTTCCAGAGGGACGTGGCCCTTCTCTCCCCTGACCAGTACTTTCCGCTAGTGCAAGGCAGGAAGAGGTGGCACCGAGTCAAAGCCCACCGTCTGTGCCATCCTTGAAGGCCCAGCTGGCAACCTGGCAAAATCAAAACCTGTTTTTTATTTTAGTGATAGATACGTTCATTAAAAACAATTTGTTTCCAAAAAAAGAAGAGGGCCAGGTGTGGTTGCTTACATCTGTAATCTCAAAACTTTGGGAGGCTGAGGTGGGAGTATCGCTGGAACCCAGGAGTTCGAGACCCGCCTGGGCAACATAGCAAGATCTCATCTCTACAAAAAATGAAGAAAAACAATCACTCAGATAGAACCACTTGTGACTTTTGAGTGCCCTCTCAGTTTTCCGTGAGCACGTGTGGTTTACACGTTCCATTCCACACCACTTCTCACACTGCCACGCACACTGTCAAATGTTCGCCTCATGAGCGGGTTTGCCATAGTCTCTTAATCATTCCCCTGATGTTGGATATTAAGATCTTTCTGGGCTGGGCGTGGTGGCTCAAGCCTGTAATCCCAGCACTTTGAGAGGCCAAAACGGGCGGATCACGAGGTCAGGAGACTGAGACCATCCTGGCTAACACGGTGAAACCCCGTCTCTACTAAAAAATACAAAAAACTAGCCGGGCGAGGTGGCGGGCGCCTGTAGTCCCAGCTACTCGGGAGGCTGAGGCAGGAGAATGGCGTAAACCCAGGAGGCGGAGCTTGCAGTGAGCTGAGATCCGGCCACTGTACTCCAGCCTGGGTGACAGAGCGAGACTCCATCTCAAAAAAAAAAAAAAAAAAAAAAA